>NW_005434573.1:222389-253419 GCF_000315625.1 Guillardia theta CCMP2712
GAGCGGTACCGTGTTCCTGTGTCCAGCCTCCCTCCGTCCGCTGGCCCGGGCGCACTCCTCGGGCAGCGCCGGCTCCTTGTCGGCGGCTGCCCTTTCTCCGTCCGCGCCCCGCCCGCTTTGTGGCGGCAGCGGACGTCTCGACTGACAGTGGTCAGTCGGCTGCTTCCGGGGATGGCGTCTAAGGGATTGAAGGTCAGTCGGTGCCTCCGGGTATCGCGTGACCCTTCGGCTGCTTGTGTGCGCGGCTTCGCGCTCAGGCTTGCCAGGGCTGGCGCTGCCGCGTCTGGGTGCCAGCAGTGCTGGTTCTTCTCGGGCTTGTGTTTTGTGCGTGATTGTGCAGCTTCTCGCTGTGCACTGTGTGCCTGGAGGTTTAGCTTTTTCCTGCTTTATTTTGCTAGAGGCACTTTTTACCTTCTGCCAGTAAATCCATCACAGTCGCGTCTAAGGGATTTTCTTCCTCCTGCATGCTCCTGCTGCTTGTTGCTTGATTGCAAGTTGACCCTTAGGCTGCTTGTCTGCGCGGCTTCAGTGCTGGTTCTTCTCGGGCTTGTGTTTTGTGTGTGATTGTGCAGCTTCTCGCTGTGCGCTGTGTGCCTGGAGGTTCAGCTTTTTCCTGCCACGGCTTTGTTTTGCTTGAGGCACTTTTTACCTTCTGCCAGTAAATCAGGGCCGACATCGGGTCCTTGCTCAGCGCTCGATGCCTCTTGAGGATGCGGCGTTTGTTGCCCGGCCGCCCCGCCCGACCCCGTTGATCGGATCGGACCGGGTCGGCGGCCCTCAGCCGGACGGTCCCGGGGCGGCGCGGCTCCCGGACTGGCGGCTCATCAAGTTATGGGGCTGGCAGTGAGCGGCTCGGCCGGCGGCTGAGTCGAGGGAATCGACTCTGAAACTTGATGGAGGATGTGACCTCTTACCGTGGCTTCCGAAGAAGTCTGCGGCCCGGCGGCCCCCCCGGACCCGACCGGCCCGGTCGCCGGACCGGGTGCCCGGCGCGGCGCGGGCCCCCGGCCCCCGGCGCGGCCACGGACTCGGAACTGAACGTGACGGCAGCCTCACCCCAGTGACGGCAGTCACACTCGCCGGGCCGCCGCCGTGTGAGGGACGTGACGTTTGGAGGGACATGTTGGGGGACGTGATCGAGGGACATGATCGGAGTAAGTTCATGCCCAAAGCTCCCTCTCTTTTTTTTCTTTACAAACTATTTTATAGCTAAAATTACCACCCTACCCCTGAGCACCACCAGCACTCAACTGCACACCAACTTCGATCAGCACCCGTGATCGTGGTGTCAAGAACTTGCACTACCCACCAGAAGTAGGAGTTTTCGTTGGTACAAGCACCCCTCCTACTTTTGTAACCCCCTCTCTTGAAGTCAGCTGCGACTTGGAGTTGCCGGGGTTTGAGTCAGCACCCCACCCCCACTCCCAACACCCACCCCCGAGGTTGAAACGTAAAAGAAGGACCGAGTCCTCTCGAGGCAAAACCTGAGGTGTACGTGACATCGGGGGAATGCTTGGGGTTGGGTGGGGGTTGGGGTGGAAGGGGCGTAAATCAGGGGATGGTGGTTCAGGGTAGCATGGAGGGGTGGTGGTACAGGCTGGACAGCAAAGGCTGTCAAATCAAATTTTGAAAGGATTCCTGCAAGGGTGGGGTACTCCAAGTTGTGTTCAAGAAGGGGGTCAGGTAGTGTCAATTTCATGAGGTGGGGTAGGGTACCTCTCTTAATCGACCGTGCCCTCACACTAGTCCCATGTCACATGGGCAACACAGGGTCTGGATCGATGAGGGTCATGACCCCCACCTACTCCTTCCTGGTTGATTTTCCTTCTTGGTTCCGAAAAGTTTGCAAGAAGGGTCATAACCCCCACCCCCTCGTAGAACTGCCACACACATTGCGGCACTGCTAGGTTCTACTTGGAAGTTCGGTCTCCCCAAGACCACCTTACCCTTGCCAAGGGGTCCTCAACATAATCTACGGGTACTTTTGATTATCAAAATCACCCCTCTATTTGGACTTTCGAATAACCCTACCCCTCTCTGTGTTTCTCTCATGTTGTACTCCCCCGACTTTTACCCCGAATTCCAACCCCACCCACCAGAGTCCATACTACCCACCATTGTGGATTCCTTCCCACCCCCCAATCAATTCAATTATTTACCCATACGTAAACAATCACCCCACCAGTACCTTGTATCCCACCACCCCCTATGTCAGGATCATTTGCCGGAGTAGACACCCCTATGCCATAGTACCCCTACCCCTTGATTAACATCAACCCCATCAACCCTGTCTCTTCCCACACTACCCCTACCTTCAAAACCATCACCCCCACCCCCCGTCGTATTTTTCAACTTTCATTATTATTTATTTGTCTCCCGCAAGCTTCGCTCTTGTAATTCCCTTGCTTGCCGCCTCTTCTCATAGACAACGAAGCCCCATCTTCCTCCTCCTCCTCCTCCTCCTCCTCCTCCTCCTCCTCCTCCTCCTACTACTCCTCTCCTTGTTACGCTTTCCCCATCCTAGTTCTGCAAGCTGTTTACCTCTCTCAATTCATCCCTTACATTTCTGTTTCTTTTGTTGCGACTCGTTGCTTTTCACAGCAAGCGTTCGTAGTCCTTCATTGTTTGTTGTGGCGAGCTGCTCTGAATAGCTCTTCACATCTTGACATTTTGTGGATTTACATCTCCATTTGACAACCCAACAAGCATCATAGCGAAATGGGATCGATCGTATCAGTATCTTCAATTCCCACCATACTTCCCGTGTCCGGGCAGGTTCTGATTCCTAGCCAGTGCCCATCAGCGCAGAGGCGACATCGTGTCCATCGCTCGAACTCACTTACTCACGAGAAGCCACTTCGTATCCATCACAAGAAATTTGCGGAGATATGTCGAAATGACCAAGAAAAGACAACGTTTTCGCGATCTTGTTCAGATCATGTGCTTTGTCAGCGCAAGGATCGACTGGAAGTTGAGACTCCCGGCAAGGTTATGGCCAAGCCTTCTAACAGGCTCAAATGCCCAAGGGCTTGACTTCAGCAGTCATGGGATACAGGTTGTAGAGGTTGTACATTATGTCTGTAAAATGTCGCGAAGTAATAAACCCTAACATGACTATAGACTCTCTGAGCTATTCTTGTATGCTTCGTTCTGACGCAGCATATCCAGGAGGCCCTTACTGAACGCAAGAATCGTAGAAAACTTGAACAAGCCGTTGATGGGAGAAGGAATAATACCATGAAGACCCGCTTGCAAGAATCCTACAACACCTAGTCATTCCTTTACGTTAACATGTCATCTTGTCTCCACCAGTCAGGCACATCCCCTGTGCATGCTCTTCGTACATCGCTGAGCTGATCCAACGCAGCTTGATTTCGCACCTGCGAGAGCTGAGTAGTACGAACTTGAGCATCTGAAGAAGCACCTCACACATGAGTAATGGAGCCTCGCGCACCACATCGCCCTTCGCACAGAGGAAGTGGCATGTCCTGTAAAACTCTTCCACGTGCTTGCCCGTCTGCAAAGCGATCTCGTTCACCTTCACCTGCTGTTGAGAAGGGCAGCACCTCAGGATAGTAATACGCCCGCGCACTGCCTTGTCTCTGCTCTGCCAGCAGCCGCGAGGCCTCGCTGGGAGCCCCAGTCATCACCTGCTCACAAGTCATCCCAAGCTCGAGCCTCGCAGTTGCCTTCACGTTGCCAGGAGTGAAGAACAACTTCTGCCACGAGTGCCCTCGGGCCTGAATCTTCGACTGCGAGCCATCGCACGCACCCCCTCCCTTGCCGGATCAAGCAGCCTGAACCCAACCGCAGACACCCTCTAAGCCACTGGCTAGCCTCCGATTCCTGCACCACACACACACCGAGTCTTCTGTTGGATAGTCAGCTGACTATCCTCTTCAAGGGGTCGGAGGTGCCGACCTGTCGTAGGTGTCTGACGAGGTTGCGCATGTTGAGTGGCAGGAGCTGTAAAAAGCAGCGACGGCCTTCCTGTCCTCGTAGCTGTACCAGAAGGATCCTGATTCGTCCATGTTGCTTTGCAGGATCTTGGCACCCTGAAGAATCACGTGAGCTCCACTGCCCTCGTGCTGCCCTTCACCACCGCAGCATCAAAGTTGCACTGGGCCCACGTCTGCATCGCCATGGCAGCGAACGCAACTCGATTCTCAAGCTTGCACATCCTAGAGGAGCTTCAGGCGATGGCTTGTGAAACGGTCTCACCTCGAGGCAGGGTTGAACAAGTCTGAAGGATCCGCGCACAGCGCTGCTGCTCTGATCAACTTCCTCTGCTCCTCCTGCGGTCTGGTAGAACCCCAGCGGATCGCAAATACAAACAGCGAGATGACCATGATGAGGCCGCCCACCAGAGTCATCAGCCTTGCCTGCATGCAGTCTTGTGGGATCAAGAGACCAAGACTCGCGTTACCTTGCGCTTCAGTTCTCCCTTCATGTGCACTGACATGTGGCCGCCTTGGTCCAGCTGAAGGACACACGTCAAGATGGACCGGAAGGGAAGGACGAGGACGTGCCTGGTTGAGCTTTTGCTGTAAACTTGACCGCAAGGACTCTGTCGCCTCCTTCCACCAGTCCAGGGAAGCAACATGTGAGCTGTCTTCGCCTTCCGACGCCACGCCAGGCGATCGCGAGGAAGGAGCCACGTCATGGGTGGTGGAGTGAAGGATGAAGGTGCGGACTTCATCTTGGCTGGCTTGACTCATGCCTGCGCACCTCTCAGCATCATCTATCTTCACTTCACTGGTTCTTCCCTCTTCACTACGATTGGTTCCCCTACCCCCTCCTTTCCTCCTCTCCGTGCCAGGAGCTCATCGTTGCCTACCCCCGTACAGAACATGATCCATCCTCGTATCCATCCTCGTATCCCTGATGGCTGGTTCACTTCCTACCCGCTCTCTGGGAGTAGAAGGACGGGAGTTACAGGTGAAGCGAACGACGCGAGAAATGCGAGAGGAGTGAAAGGGACGACCTGCCGTCTGTTCCTTGCTCCCTTCTCCTCGTACTCTCCAATCCTCTGTGAAGAGAGGGAGGAGGAGGGTGGAGAGGCAGGACACGAAGAGGGAGGAGGGGCATGAGAAGGGAGGGGAGGGAGGGGAGGGAGGGGAGGGAGGGGAGGGAGGGGAGCTGGATCAGGAGCATGGGATCTAGCATTGGATCTGGCATCTGCGTAACTGGATCAGGGGGGGATGGGGGCCATGATTTCTTTTTAAAACTTTTGATAGGCCAACTTGGCCTCAATCATCATGCTGGGGCGATCGAGAAGCGATGGAAGGGACGCGTGGGGACAGAGAGGAGGAGGAGGAGGAAGAGGAGCAGGTGGGGATGCTCTGTTACGATCACTAAGGAGGTAGGAGGCATCTTCACTGCCTGCGCTCTCTCTTGCGTCAGTCACTCAGGCATGCGCTCAGCGTTGAGAACGAGGAAGACCTCTTGTCCCTCCAGGTGGATCGCGAGGAGCTGACGTAGCATTGTCCTCCTCCTTCGTCCCCTCCTAACAGATTCTGATGCAGCATGCTCCTTGATCAGAGCCATCACCGTGTCAAGATGCTCGAAGCTGAGGTCACGGAACATCACGCTATGGCACTTGAGCAGGTCCCTCCCTAGGCTTCTGCTGACTCAGGACCTTGTCTTACCATCCTCTCCTTTCGTCTCCTGCCCTGCCCTGCCTTGCCTTGCACGCTTCCTTCAGTCCCTTCTCTCTACGCCATCTCTTCTGCTTGTCAAGTTTGCTCGTGGTTATGCTGATGCGGCTGATGCGATCAGGCGGAGCGTCTCGTCAAGGAGCTCGACGAAGTTCAGGAAGAGGTGAGGGAGGGAAGACAATGGGGAGCTTCCTTGAGATCGAGAATTTCGACAGCTAAGGAGAGAAAGGGAGGAGAAAGAGACATTCAAGTCTGCTGCATACGAGTCCTACCAGATCAGTATCATTTCTTCTACCTCTACCTCTACCTCTACCTCTACCTTGTCATCTTCTTCCCCTATCTCTTTCTTTTATTTGCATCCAATTGATTCCCTTTACAGGTGAAAAGTTTGCAGAGAAGTTACGAAAGGAGGGTCATAAACGAAAGGAGACGCTTCTTAGGATGCAGAAGGTGAGGGCCTATCCGCAGATTTGCGAAGGTTGACGTTAGCTGTCAGATCTACCTCCAGGCGTACTTCAGGTCCCTTCCCCTCTTGCTTCTCCTCTTGTGTTCCCTCAGTCGCCTTGACGTGGCAGGAGGCGAGATCAAGCATGCTGTCGCGATGTCTTCAGTTGTTGGAAGGAGGAGAGTCACCTCAGCTTTCTGGTCGCTCAGTCATGTAGCAGTGACCCCGTCTCCTCTCCTCTCTCACTGTCTGTTGGCAGACGCGCGGGCTACAGGTCGTAAGAGAGCAAGTGAGGACGAGAATCGCGTGTCGCCTGCTCTCAAACCCTCCAGGTCGCTTGCTCGAGCGCGGAATGTGTGCCTGGAGGGCCTGGGCTGATGAGAAGCTGGCGGACAAGCGATTGATGCAGCAGAAGCGACGGAAGCGGTTGGTGAAGCAAAGATGATGCAGGAGAGGAAGGGAGAAGAGGAAGAGGGCCGGGGAGGGAGAATGGGGGGGGGAAGAGGAGCAAAATGTTAACGAAAGTCAGGCAAAGGCGATATCTGCGGGATACGTGGAGCAAACTTTTGCAGGCTCGGGGGCGGGGGCAGGAGATCCTTGAAAGTTTGATGGAAACGGTCGGGTAGGAGAAGGCGGTTGAGAGGGGGCTGAGGGATGAGAGGCAGGAAGAAGCAGCGGCAGCTGAGCTCGTAGCGCTTGTCATGTCCAGCTGGAAGACCTGCTTGCTGATCGCGTCGACTCGCTCGAATGTTTCCCCAGCAGCCGATGAGTCGACGGCAGGAGGTCAAGGAGCTGGACAAAGTGACGTACGCGCTGACTTGAGCTGAAGCCCAGCAGAAGCTCTCCAGAGACTCTCGCGGCAGCAAGCTTTGTCTTGGGGCTCTGCTGGCGTGGAAAAGAGTCCAACTAGAGGCGAAGAGGCTCGCGGCTCGTGGCTCGCAGGTTTCTCAGCTGTCAGGGAGTGAGAGTGTGACTCGAGCAGGCTCAGGCCAAGCGAGCGCGGGGGATGATGTGGAGGGGTGTGGGGAGTCTGCTGATGAATGCGAGGAGGAGGAGGAGGAGGAGGAGGATAGAAGAGACACGAAGAGCGAGGAGTCGTCTTGTTACTCTCTCCTGCTTCAGAATGTGGAAGGTGACACTCAGCTCTTCGCCTCATCCTGTTTCCCTCCAACTGCTCATCCCCATCCTCTTCCTCGTCTCCCTCTCTCAATCTTTTGCAGGCGGAGGCGCGAAGGTCTCGTCCAAGGGACTCGCTCGTCCGGTTGCTGTTCGCGGCCTCGAGAGCCTTCGAGCTCCTACTGAGCCTTCGAGCATGGAGCAGCTTCAGCGCCCAGACCAAGTCGAGCAGGAGAAGCCGAAGGCGACGAGCCGAGAGCCTAATGCTCGCCAGAGTGAGGAGGAGAGTGATGGGGAGGAGGCGATGACAGTCGTTGTAGACGTTCTTCACATGGGCTTTATACAGCAAGCTGAAGGTTTGGCAGTGCTGTCAAGGAGAAGCGATTTCAGAGGTAGAGGAAGAGAAGAGGGGGAGGTGAGGAGGGCGGAAGATATTTGCTGACAGTTTGATCAGTACATGCTTGACCAGCTCCGGAAACGTCACGTCAGCACTGGCGGAAGAGCTGAGCAGCGAGATGGGGAGGAAAAGGAGGAGGAGGTCGATGAGATCGCGCGGAGGTTGCGAGGCGAATCAGGAGGAGAGGCGTCGGGATCTGAGAGGGGATGTGGTCAGGTCAACCAGGATGACAGCAGGTAAGAGTTTCCCCCGGCTACCCCCCGAGCTGAACTCCATCAAACTCCTCCAGGCACTCGCTGCTCCAGCAACGTCTTCGCTTCTATCGACTGCTGGCACAGGGCACTTGCCCGGCTAGAGCCCAGCTCAGCTCTTGAGCTGGTCCGCTCTCTTGAGGTCAGTGCCTGAGCTCCTCGCCTCCTCTGCCTGCCTCCTCTCCTTGGCTCGCTGGTTGTTCGGGTAGTTACCCCATGAGCCAGCTGTTTGCGCATAGAAGTCCATCGGATAGACCTGCTCGGCGTCAGCTGGGCACCGACACGTTTCTCTCACCTCCTGCCACTCGGCAGTCTTGAGAGCAACTTGAAGTTCGTAGGAGGAGAGGAGAGGCACATGAAACAGATGCCCCCAGTCGATCGACAGCCTCGGACAAGCCACCTGCTCTCCTTTCAGCCCACCCCCCCCCCCCCCCCTTTCCCACACGCACCTGTACCCACGCCCCGACATCTTGAAACATGGCAAGTTTTGCTACGAGCTTGTCAAAGGCAGGGGAGGAGGGGGAGGGGGAGGGGGAGGGGGAGGAGGAGGAAAGTAGAGGTGGGAATCAAGACGTCCTGCGGACCTGGGGTTATCTCGGAGAGGAGGATGACCAGGTAGTGCTTGCCAGCAGCCTCCAGCGATGCCTTGATGTGTGTGAGGATGTTTGGATTCCCCTGCCTCCCTAGCGTTCCTGTGCACCCCTCAGCTCTCTCGTCCTCCCTCCCTCCTTTCTTCATCAGCCTCCGCCTTCCCTTTCTCTCTCCTCTCCTACCAAGAATGATCCCGATACTGCTCGCCATCGCTGCCTCCTCGATCGCCTTCTTTCGGTTGTAGCGCATCTGCTCGTGCGAATATGCCTCCGCCGACATGACTTTGCTGAGAGGCATGCCTGGGTGAGGGCCGGGAGACGGAAGGAAGGGGAAGGAGGGGCAGGAGGGGAGGGAGGAGGAGGAGACATGGAGAGAGGGAGGGAGGGAAGGAGGGTCGGACCTGTAGGGGTCGTAGCGGAAGGCAGGGATGGAAGGGTTCGCGATCATCATCGCCTCGAGGTGAAATCTTCCGTCGCCCACGTAGATCATCGCGTCCACCTCCTCCGCCTTCACTTGAGGAGCCGTACAGCCCAGCACCTCCCCCTTGGAGAGAGGACGCGCCTGCGGGACCTCGATGCTCTGATAATGCTCCTGAAGCTGCGGCCGGATCTGCGATGGCGCAGGAAGTGAAACCCGAGCTCTAGCTCAGGACGAGAAGCAGCGCGAGGTACCTTGTGGAGGCTCCCGACGAACTGAATGGTGGAGACGAGGAGAAGGCGCTGCGAGGATTCGAAGTTGTGGAGGATGGAGCGGAGGAGGTGATCGGAATCGATCTGGCAGCGAGGAGGGTCAGAGGGAGTTGGTAGCGCAAGAGAGTCAGTGGACCTCGATCTCGACGAACACGTAGAGGACAGGCATCACGCAGGTGTCGATGGGGACGAGGCAGCTGTGCCCGTAATGCACCAGCAGCTCAGCTCCCAGCGCTCTTGCCGTCAGGTCGTCGATGCAGCATGCGCTGCCGGTCCTGTCAGTGCCCGGGAGGCAGGGGAGGGGCTTACCCATAGGTCACGTCGCCAAGGATAATGACGTCGACGGCACAGAAGCGCTGGAAGATGTCGGCAAGAGGGCACGCGAACATCTGCAGTCCCTCCGGGAGCTGCAGCGCGACAGTACCAACCTGCCCGAGTTGAGGGAGAAAGCTGAGCATGAACGAGTCGTACCTTCGCCTGCCGTATCCTCCACACTGTCTTGTGGATCTCAAAGTTGTAGTTGGAGGGAAGTAGCTCTCCTATCGCCCTCCCCAGTTCTTCGTCCTTCAAAATCTCTTCCGGCACGGAATGCACAATCCTTCCCGCCTGCCCTCTTGCGCGTGGCACGACAGCCTTGCCTTCCTTTCTCTCAAGAGCAGCTCGAACCGGATCACTCTGGTCTTCACTGTCCCCCTGCCTCTCCTCCTCCTTCCTCCTCCTCCCCACAAACCTGCGCGGACCTTTCTCCATGCTCGCCCCCCGTGCTAGTTTGCCAGCCCCTCTTCCCCGCTCATCCCCCTCATCCCCCTCATCCCCCTCATCCCACTCATCCCCCTCATCCTCATCATCCCCCTCATCCTCATCATCTCCCTCATACCCCCGTCTCTACGTCTACGTTTCACTCTACGACAACTCAGGGGGTGGGGTACTTGACTACGGGTACTTTTGACCAAGACTATCTCTTCCTCAATGGGGTTTGAAATCGAGAGGGGGTACTGGCGAGCGTGGGTGTTTGTTCTATATTAGTAGGACAGTACAATCAATTGGTAGCATATGATTATATCTCAGTACTTTTGATTGTACGTCAGAAGCAATTTTAGGATATAAGTTTTACTTATAAATATTTATTGAACACTCTTTTTCAATACAAATTATATTAACAATACAATATAAATGAACCTTCAGTATCATCATTCACACCTACCGTACCAGGGGTTCTTTTACATATTAAAAGTTATATATAGGACCACCTCCAAATAGACGAGGTACCCCAGTACCCTGCCTTATTTCATGGAGACATAGAAGTACCGGTGTAAATGAGCGATTATCACCCACCATGTGTAGCTCAAGGGAACCCAGTGACGCTACATACCCCTCCTTTCATATTCCACCCTACCCCTCCGTCATCACAACCCTTGCCGCCGCCATGTCGGCCATGTTGCCTTCTGCCGGCTTCTTCGACGACTGGCTCATCCTCTTCGAGCAGGTCCTGCAGAGACTTCGCTGAACCTTATCTCTCACCTGCTCCTTCCCTCACTCAAGCATCTCCTGCCAACGCACAACCTCCATCTCCTCTCTGCACCCTGTTAGCTTCCCTTCGTTCTCAACCATTCCTCCAGTTCCTCTCTTTCCTCTTGTCGTCATGCTCACCACCCCTTATCCTTCTCATACTGATGCTCGATATCCTCCTCCCACTCTTCTTTGTTTTCCTGTCACTGCTGGTCTCCCATTGTGTCACCCGTTCTTGCTCGGTTCGTCTCGTTTCTCCTTGGGAGCTCGTACATCATGTATGCTTTCGCGGTGTGCTTTGATATTTCTGTTCTGTTCAAAGCTTTCCTCGTGCTAGTTGTCTGTATCATGCATATCATTATAGCCACACTCAGCATAGGTTGCGTGTTGTTTTCCTCGTACTCCACAAAGTTTCCTGTTGTTTACCCTTGTTGCTTCTCTCGTGTCCTCCCCTCTCCCCCCCAACACACACCTCACCCCCGCGACAGCAGCATGCACGCACTTGTCTCTGTCGAATGCGATCCACTGTGATTATGAAGCCGCTGAGAAGCGTGCTGGAAGTGATGGCGATGGCGATGGCGATGTTTGGGAGGATGTGGTGGATGATGGAAGAGGGGATGCTACACTCTCTTGTTGGTTGGAGGGGTTGACTTTCCTTTAGGTCTCTCCTTACGGTCTAGCTGACATTGGAATCGGAATTTCTATCGGCGTGTCTGTCCTGGGAGCTGCTTGGTAATGTTCGACCTCTTTCGCATCCCTCGCAGCATTTCTCCCACTTCCTCATTCCGCCTCCTTTTCATGCTCCTCATCTCGGTGCTGCAGGGGAATCTTCACCACCGGGTCTTCGCTTGTGGGTGCAGCGATTAAGGCTCCTCGCATTCGCTCCAAGAACTTGATCTCTGTTATCTTCTGTGAGGCCGTTGCCATCTACGGGGTCATCATCGCTATCATCTTGTCGGTGGGTCTGCTGCTCTCTCCTCATCTTTCCGCCTGCCCCTATCTTCCCATCCTCTACGCTGCCTCTCCTCATCTTTCGCTTCCTCGCGTCTCGTCTTGTCGCTCATCCTCTCCGCCTTCAATTTCCCTGTTCCACTCGTCACTCCTCACGTGTGTGACAGACTAAGATGGCTACACCTGAAGCTTTCCCTCAAAACGCCGCCGAGGTCCCGCACTCTTTCAGCTCGCCGAACCTTCTGACTTACTGCAGTGCAACACGCTCGAAGCTCTGCGCACCTCATGGCCCCGGCTGCCTGGTGACGGGTCGAAGGTGAGAGCATGTAAGTGATGGGTCGCGGAGGCGCTGAGGAGCAGCAGTGTCAAGGATCGCTCTACATGAAGAACCTGCTGTTCGCGGCCTATGCCATCTTCAACGCGGGGATCTGTGTTGGGTTTTCAAACCTTTTCTGCGGGTAAGGAATGAGGACGGAGAGAAGGTTTCGCAAGGTGGATCAGGGAGGATATGTGGAAACATGGGCTGAGGAGCTGAGGAGTGGAGTAGAGTTGGGCAGACAGGTCCCAATTGTTGACTTGTTGTTCAGGATATGCGTTGGCATCACAGGCTCGGGCTGTGCGCTGGCGGACGCTCAGAATGCCTCCTTGTTCGTGAAGATTCTCATCATTGAGGTGAAGTGGAGCGAGTGGAGTGAGACAGTTTGACCGCAGTCGCAGATCTTCGGCAGCGCGTTGGGTCTCTTCGGCGTCATCGTGGGGATCATCATGTCGTCGGCGGCTGCAATCAAATAACGAGACCTCTTCCTCCCCTCGTGCATGTAAAATTGACCAGCAGACACTCGCGGGTTTTGTCACATTTTATTCTTCTCCCCTCTAGGCCTTCATAGGAGGCAGGCTCGTCCTGACCTGCACCATCTTGTTGAGAACGGAGCAGAGAAGGGGGGAGAGGGGAGAGGTAGATGGAAAGGGGACGAGCGAAAGGAACAGTTGAAGGTGTAGGCTTCACCTTGTGGGCGTAGGAGGTGACGGAGTCGAAGTCTCGCTTGATCTGCTGCTCCAGGGCCGCCATCTTCTTCCTTGCTGCCGCTTTTGCTGCAGCGTTCTTCGCGCCACTGAGAGTCTTGCGAAGCTCCTACGCCTCATTCAGTTCACTCCCTTTCCTGTTCGGCTCTACCTTTACTGCACTCTTGTCCCCAATCTTGCCAGGATCCTCCGAGGGTGCCACAGGCTCCTGTCTCACCGTTCAGCTCTGGCAGACTGGCAATAAGAGAGTAACCTTGCTCGAGGACGCATGTTTGCTTGAGTGCGACTTGTGCGAGTTCAGCTTCGCCGCGAGTCGGTCAGCAGCATGGATCTTCGCCTTCACCGCTGCTTGCTGGGCGCTCTTGTCCTGCCGCTACATCACCACTTGAACTTGTCTCCTCAACTCTCACCTCATGCTTGTCGCTTGCCTCCTGTTTTACTGAAGCAGTCTTGATAGCCTGCGAGGAGAACCATGAGCAAGCTTGAGGGGAGTGGGGGGGGTTGGGGGGGGGTTAGGAGGTGGGCGGCACCTTGACGTAGCTCGCCTTCTTTGCCTCTTCCTTCTCTTCAGACTTCTCTGCTTCCTTGAACAGCTTCGCCTGCAAGCACATCAGCAAGGAGATGGAGGAAGGAGCAACGGGCGTCCACCTGGTTCTGCGACAAGCCGATCTTGTGGCCCTTGGAAATTTTGTTGCCCGCCAGCTGAGCCACACGATCAGGCTACTGAATTCAGCTCCCGACATGTCGAATACCTTGGCCCACTTGGAGTAGAACCCACCGCCCGCGTCTTTCTCAGCCTGTAGGCTCAAGTCACAAGGGAGGCAGGAGGACGCGAGAGGCTTCGACCTGCTCTGTGATCTTCTTTGAAATGTGATCGATCCCCTTGCTGTACATCTTGCGAAGCTCCTGCAACCCTGTGAGCCCGGGGGTTTCAGGGCTCTCGAGTTGAAACTCACCGACTTCATCTGCACTTGTTGGTCACTGTCCCACGAGTGAACGTGAGCGTCTGGCCCGTCCCAGTCGTAGTTCGAGGTGTGCTGGGCAGATGCGTCAGAGATCCTCAACTGTTTCGGTCATTGCGTGCCATACTCTGCCCCAATCGGAGTCCGCAAGCGCAGAGGTGCTCCAGCTGTTGGAGGATCCGCTGGAAGTCTGCGGCGCGAGTCAACGACTGGTGAGCCCACCGACTCTCTTGCCTTGAGCTCGGAGGAAGGGAGGATCTGCTTCAGGTCCGAATCGATCTCACCCTGGAGGCTGCACACTAGTCACATCCCGTCCTCTCTTTCTTCCACTTACTCCACATCCCTACCTGTTCCCTCCGTTGTGCCCGAAGGTGTCATAGGCCTCGTACGAGGAGGACCCATCCCCGTTGCTGTCTCCGAGCCCGTTGTCGTTGTGCGCAGCATTCCACAGCATGGTGGTGGTCACGTAGGGCCGGTCCCACATCTGGAGGAGGTAGGTCTGCTCGGGTGACAGGGAGGACTGCGAGCGGCTCGACAGGCTTCCAGCTCCCACCAAAGCCACAGCTGCCACCAGAGCGATGGCAGCGTAACCCAGGGACCTCATGGACCCACTCGCACGCACAGGCGACTGCTGCTCACACGAGACCATCGAAGAGGATGTGCCTGCCGCGACAGAGTCATTCACCCAACATCGCGAAGAGCTGTGTCTGCGCTTTCTCCTCTCCTCACATCACTTGCCCCAGTATGTTTCACGTTCATCAACGATCGCAGCCTGCTCACCCTGGTCTGAATCCTTCTGCACTAGTCTTGCTCTGCCAATTCAATCATAACTACCGGGCTGGTTTTCGTCTTCACCGGAGCCCACTTGTGTTTCAGTCTACGACAGCTGGTAAAACTGTTCTCCAGATCGCTATTCGCTATTCAGGTTCACTTCTTTGCTATATCCGCATCTTCCCTCTTTCCTGCATTTCATCTCTTTCTCTCCTAACGTCTTCCAAGCTCTCCTCGCTCTCGCTGCCATGCCCTCCGCTCTCCCTGCGCGCTCCCCTCCCGTCCACCGAGCATTTTCGCCTCTTCGTGTCTCTTCGACTTTTCAGCGTAAAACAACACTTGGTACAAAAATTTAAAAGATACCTAAAGATATGTATAGATTATATCAAAGTATTAAGCAAAATCTGAATTGATTTCTACTGACAATAATGTTTTAATTGAACAAATTCTCACTGCTTGGCACAAATTTTGTACCACTTTCTCTGCAAAAATATCACTTATACGGAGTTGTTGACTCAATCAAAAGACTCTTTTTTCAAATCCAGTTTTAAAAACAGAAAAGTCAAAAAGTCGCTAATTCTGGAGGATTTCGTTCCGTTGAGCTATTTATAGCATCATTTGACTTGATAAGTCTTTACTACAGGACTTCAAAATTTTTTTTTCTTTTACCACACCACTCCCCAGCCACCCACCCTACCCTCTTTGGACCCCATCAGTCCCGCTTGTGGACCCCCTGTTTACCCAAGTGTCCAGCCCCCATGAACTATTTCTCCACCCCTCCCTGTCAGCATTACTAAACCGAAGAGAAATGGGAGGGGAAAGTGGAAGGAGGGAGACGAGGAAAGAGGGCGAGCGAGGATGCTGAAGGTGGACACAAGAGAAGCCGACAAGATCATAGATATGAGGAATGCAAGAACCAAGCAGACGAGGAGGAGAGAGCTGAGCGTTGCATGGCATATTAGTGCAGTGCAGAGGGCGGGAAAAGGTCAAGCACGAGCTAATGCAGAAAGATCTCCAGGAGGAGGGGCTCTAGTATTATGAAGTGAATGCGTGACGAGAGAAGAAGGGAGGAGAGTTCTATGGTAGAGAGATCGGTGCGGGTGCATGGTTGACGCTCATGCCTGCAGCAGGAGTCCATGCCTTCAGTCTCTCCTGCGAGAGATCACAGTATCGCGCTTCTCTTCCTCACCTACGGGGAGGTAGCCCATGCTCGTCGCCTCGCTTTGTCTTGATCAGGTGGCAGGTCAATAACCCAGAGGCCTGGGCGCAGTGGCTGAGGAAGGAAGAGGCCGACAAGTTCTCCGTGTATGTTCATGCTAAGGTCGATTCAGTTGGGAGGGACTGGGAGGCTGATAATGGTGAGCAGGAAGCGAACAAGGTGCAGCATGA
Source organism: Guillardia theta CCMP2712 (assembly GCF_000315625.1). Classification (NCBI taxonomy): domain Eukaryota; class Cryptophyceae; order Pyrenomonadales; family Geminigeraceae; genus Guillardia; species Guillardia theta. Next base: position 238,141 of record NW_005434573.1, read on the forward strand.
TCTATTTCGTCGCAATCTTGTCAAGGCGGTTGACACGGCATGGGGACGCGTGTCGCTTGTGAGGGCGCATCTGGTGATGCTCAGGGAGGCGCTCAAGGAGTCGAAGAACGAGTATGGAAGACAAGGAGGAGAGGAGCTTCTGCTGCTGACCCGCTGCCTCACAGATGGTTCGTTCTCCTGAGCAACAGCTGCCTGCCCATGGTCAGCTTTGAAACGCTCTTTGATTATCTCAATGCCCACAAGGGAAAGAGCTTCTTTGACTTACACAAGGGTAAGCGACCTCTGCTCATCCTCTGCTCCTCCTCTGCTCCTCCTCTGCTCCTCCTCTGCTCCTCCTCTGCTCCTTCTCTGCTCCTCCTCTGCTCCTTCTCTGCTCCTCCTCTTGCTGCCCTTTGACCTTCTGACTGATGCATCCGAGCAGTCGAGTCACAGAGATTCCAGCGAGAAAATTTCCGGAGGGTTTTGGAGGAGAAGAAGGCGAACATGAGCGAGGGGAAGGAGAAGGAGCTGGCGCTGCTGGAGGAGCTCGCGAGCAAGGAGCACGGCGAGACGATTCAGGCGCACTCGCAATGGTGTATCCTCTGCCGGGAAGACGCCAAGGCTCTCGCAGAGGCCCAAGACGCGGAACTCTGGCTCAGCGCGTAAGTTAGAGATGAGGAGATGAGGGGGCTCAAGTGCGGGAGGGAGGGTGTGAGGAGCAGTCAGGTGACGGGAGGGTTTGCAGGTTTGACCTGCTGCTTGATGAGGAGTACGTCGACAAGAGCCTCATGCTTGCACCGGATGAGCTGCTTCCTCTGACGTACCTGCGGTACCACGCGAGGTGAGGCAGCAGAGGAAGCAGGCGCCTGAATCTCACGCGTGAGCAGGAGGAGAGGAGAGAGAATGAGGAAGGTTGTGAACATCAAGGTCACGTACTCGTGGTGCTGTCTGGATGGAGGAAACTGCTCCTGCGATGCCTCCCGTGCCAAACATCCGCAGTCTTTCTCGTAACTGTCCTTCTCTTCTCCTCCTCTTCCTCACCAGATGCAGGCGGCTGATGCCGGAGCTCGTGCGTCAGTGCTGCGACCACAACTCGCTGTTTGCACGCAAGTTTGAGCCCAAGATGGAAGTGGATCCTCTCGTCCAGCTCTGGCAAGCGACGACCGGAGAGGAGAAAGTGACAGCAGCCAAGTACAGGTCAGTCGAGGACTTCACTTGCTCGCTTCCCTTTCGCTGCTCTCATTCTTCACTTTCCTCACACTTTTCCTACAGCGACTGGATGGCTGATCCGAGTCGCCTGTCTGAGCGGCAGCAACTCGAGCTTGTCATGTGAGACGAGATCTTCCTCCTCTTCTTGCTCGCAGTCGCGTCACGTTCCTCCTCCTTCATCCTCCATCATCGCTTTTCTATTTCTCTCTCTCTCCCTGTACGCAAGAGTTCTGATTCAGCGCAGGTACATGTCGATGAGGGCGGAGAAACCAGGGCGAAGGGTGAGCTCTCCTTTCCTTGCTCCTCCTCTTCTCTTCCCCTCCCCTCCTCTGTTGCTCCTGCGCATGTTTCCCCGTCTCTGACTTGTCGCTACAGCCTTCTCTTCCTCCGCCTTCGGCTCATGGAGCTCATGGAGGCTCGTGCGCTCCTCGCGCCTCGGTGGATGCAGGAGCTGCGAATCGCCGCGAAGCGACCGCGGGGAAGGAGAAGGTCAACAAGGACAAGGAGGAAGCGCAAGCGCGACGAACAGAGACGAGCAAGCTGGAGAGGAATGCAGAAACGTTCAAGCAAGTACTTTACAGCTCCTCTGATGACGAGCTGCCGCTCTCTGTGCCCTTACCCGTCCTGTCTATATCGATGTGAGCACATATGTACCTTCTGTTCCTTCCCCTCTCCCTCTCCCTCTCCCCCTCTCCCTCTCCCTCTCCCCCTCTCCCTCTCCCTCCCCCTCTCCCTTCCCCTCTTCTTCCTTCCCTTTGCTCGTCCTCTATCTAACTTCCCTTCCAGGAAGCCCAACGTCGCGTGCACTAAGAGCAAGCCGTCGCTCGCGTATGACTCAGACGAAGACGACCTTCCGCTCACCTTTGAGCTTCCCAGGTACCTCGACCTTACCCTGCCTCTCCTCCTCTCCCCGTTCAGCTCTTTCCTTTGCTTCTACTTTCCCTCCGACTCTGTTTCTTAGCCCCCCCCCTCATTCCTGTGTTGTGTTCTATTCCCACCTATGGTTACCCAGCGCTTGCCTATCCTCCTCCTCCTCTTCCTCGTTCTCATCATCATCTGCAACTTTTCCTCTCGCTCTTCCTCCTGCTCCTGTTGCCTTCCCCCCCTCCCTTAACTTCCCTTCCAGGAAGCCCAACGTCGCGTGCCCTAAGAGCAAGCCGTCGCTCGCGTATGACTCAGACGAAGACGACCTTCCGCTCACTTTTGAGCTTCCCAGGTACCTCGACCTTACCCTGCCTCTCCTCCTCTCCTCTTTCCGCTTTCCTCTCTCTCTCTCTCTTTCTTCTTCTCCTCTCTCCACATTCTTTTGTCGTCTTCTCGTCTCACTCTATGCAGGAAGCGCACTACTCCCGCAGAGCCGGGCATTCAAGCCTGTGGTCGCTTGGGGCTGGAGGACTCGAGCAAGCGGCCGAGATGTGCTCTAGCGTAACGGACAAGAGGAAGGCGGTGGAGGGAAGGGAGGGGATGTAGATAGATGTATATGATTATGTAAAAGTCAAAGATAATGAAGGCAGCGAAGATTCTTGATCCCATATGATCCGCTACTCCGTCTCATCGGCTAGTGGCTGCAGCGGCGATGGTGTAGCCGAGGTAGAGGAGGAGGAGGATCAAGAAAGAAGGGGGGGGGCGGATGGGGAGGGGGGGGCGAGAGAGAGAGAGAGAGAGAGAGAGAGAGAGAGAGAGAGAGAGAGAGAGAGAGATAGAGAGAGAGTTGGGGGGGGTGGAGGGCGGGGGCAGGAGAGAGATATCAGGAGGCTTCAAAATCATCCTTACTTCATTCTACGACATCCATTCTCAACGTCCTGCCCAGCAAGCTCTTCCTCCTCTTCACTCGCCTCCATGTACTCTTGCAACCAATCGCTCTCCAAACTCCACATCTGCTCTCCGTTCGGCTCCCAAGGCTTGTGCGTGTCCTCGCCATGCTGGCCAATGGCAAAGTTACCTTCTAGCAGCAAGGCTGGTGTGCTGCTGTCTCCTCTCTCTTCCTTCACCTCCTCCAGCACGAGCATGTCGAAGGTCGCTTGCACTGCCTCAGCATCGTGAGCGTCGCCCACCCCCGTCGAGCTGCTTCCTGGCGTTTCGCTGCCCGAGCCCTGTTGCGCCTTCCTCAGGTAAGGCCAGCGGTCGAGGCCGAGCTTCCTGCAGGCCAACTTGAAGCTGGTCAGCGACACTCCCTGCGCCTACTCGTCAGACCTGGCAACCTCCCGCATGCTCGTGTCGTACCAGCGTGTTGGCAGCTTCGTCTTGGCGCAGATGAAAGAGCTGCTCGAGGGTTTCGACGCTGATATTGACTGCCTTGTCTCGCCGAATGAGGCCGCTTCTAGTTCTTGTGTGAATTGTCACAAAGTTGGGAGAGCTACCATCGGAAGGCAGGGCGTTTGGAGGGGAGGTAGACATGAAGAGGGCGAACGGATGGAGCTGAAGGAGGAGGCCTAGTTCCAGTTGATGGTGGAGGAGAGGAGGAGAGCGAGGAGAGCGAGGAGAGCGAGGAGAGTTGATGACTGGTATGGAAGGCCGGGGGTGGGAGGCGTCAGGCGTAAGGTGGAGGAACGGGTTGCTCAGGAGCAAGGCTTTCCAGTCAAATTTCGAAAACACCTCTTTTCGATACATATCTGAGACTGGTCACGTAACATTAACTAATAAGTTTACTTACTATTCTCAGTCTCTAGGTCGGGCCGGTGGCCGGGCGGCTCATCGGGCCGAAGCTGACGGGCCGGGCGGTTGTGAGGGTTCGAAGTGGTTGGAACTCAATAGTAAAGTGACCTCTTCCCTGGAGGGTAGGGGTACTTGTGTTGTTGGGGTTACCTTTCCTCCAGACCCTGTCGATACCCGTACGAAATGAGTATATGATGTGGGTAGTGTTACAATGGATATATCTTCCAAATGGGTAGGGTAGTGAGATGTTTACTCAAACTGGTGGGTGGGTAAAGATATCAATCGGGCAGAGATGCGCAAAGCTGACCAGGGAGCAAGCGCGTGGGGTCAAGCGTGAGAGAGATACTTGAGATGAGAGGATCATGGAGATGGATGAGTCTTAGCGTTTCTGATTCTTACTTGTGTGGCTGCTTCGCCTTGTTTGCTATTGCTTTTATGCGTTTGCTTGTTTGTTCAGTTCATATCCAGCTCCTTGCTAACCCCGCCCATGTCTTGTTTCATTGACTGCCTGCCTGCCTGCTCCGACTCTTTCACCCCAATTTTATTGGTGTTCCATGGGCTGACGCTTCCTTGACTTGATTTTGATTGGGACTGATTGTCGAATGCTTGTGACCTGAATGTCTGAAGATTTCCACAGCCAGTGCATGGCAAACACCCTCACGCACGGGAAGCTCGCGTATGCCAATGCGGGTCAACTCACGGCACAACGTCTGTCGATCGACAGCAATGTGTCGATTGACAGCCAAGTACGCCAGAGTTTTGCAGTTCCTGGGATGAACATGGCTGCGATCAATGCGCATGTACAGTGTGTTGCAGGGACAAGTTGTGTCGTTAACTATCAAATTCCCATGCAGGCAATCATAAACTTTTATACTGTGGAAGAGAGCCTGTTTGCAGATGTTGAGGACATCTTGCATGACATCGATGAGATCCTGACAAAGTCCACCGACAAGGTTTTCCTTTCTAAAATAGAATATTTCATGTTGACATGTTGCCTTTGACCTGTTCAGATCGTTGGAGAAAAGGTTATTCTGCACTCGATAGCAAACGACTTGTATTCTTGGACTCTCTTCAACTAAGCTCGTCGCTCATTTCATTTGCAGGCACAATGTAAATGGAGAGGAAGGCAGAATCAAACAAGTCATGGATAACAACATGGCGGTTGTAGTGTTGGATAGGTACGATTGCACGTTTGGCCTCACATCTCCATTGTTTTGATGGCCCATGGCAGGTCGAACAAGGAGGTAACATTACCACTTAGCAAGCTCAAGAGGAATCTGCCTCTCATCGTCAGGGTTCGCGCAAGCTGTTATGTTCCCCGCTTAAGTTTGCGGTCCAGCTAGAGTCGCCGGCATATCAGGAGAGGAATGGCGAGAGGAGCAAGAGAGAAACGACGTCGACGATTAAGTCCTTGCAGAAGCACCTGAGCTTTAAGATCGAATGCAAGAAGACGGAATCTTATCAAAGGGTCGCTGACAAGCTCACGTCGCTGCTGGCGGTCAAAGAAGAGCTTGCTCGTCTGCCTGCCTGAGTCGCTGCAGGATTGGGCATCATCGAAGATTGGCGTCCAGCCTCAAGTGGTTGTCAGTGGACTTCTGTGAGCATAATCAGGCACTGACCTTGCACTCACTTTGTCTGGCAGGATCGATGGAGAGGATCTTCCAATGTTCAACACGTTCAAGGGACTTGGGCCGCAAGCTGAGATCCAGGTTTTCGTTGCGATCCATTTCTTTCAATTGAGAGCGTGGTTTCAAGATCCTTGGTTACTTCGACCTTCGACCAGGGACGTCAACGGTACCTGGTCAGCAGCAAGTTGCGAGTTGAGTAGTTGACAGTTACTTGAATTCGCAGAGTCTGGTTGCTGCACCGTGCAGTGAGAGCCCAAGTCAGCAACATGACGTCAGCTTGATTATTCTTTTTCGATGTCCCTCTGCATTCTTGAACACTATAATTTTTCGGAGGTAATATATTTTGAATCAAGTTAAACGACTCCCCTACTTGAAGTTCGCTCTACTCGAAGGGCTGCACTTGCGCGATGGATGGCGGCATGCACAGATAGCCATTGCCATAGTTGCAGGGCGCGATGCCGGTGTTGGATGACTGAGAAAACAATAAGGTGAGTGATTGAAGAGCGCGGGGCAAACAAGAGCACTGACCGTTCTCATGCCGGCATACGAATAATCATAGGCGGCCTTGTTGCTGTGGCAAAACCGTGAAAAGGGAAGTTTGAAGAGCAAGAGTAAGGACCTTCCCCAGGGAGCAAAGAGATCGTCCTCTCCAGGAACAGTCCACAGAGCCTGTCCTCGCACGAAGGTAGAGGGAGCGACTTGAAAGAGCATTCTGCAAAAGACAGTAAGCACGACGAGACGTGAATTCAACGAAGAAAACTGAGAAAATATTTTGATACATAATAACCAGAATCACTGTTCTCAAGTTATCAACTCGAAAAATAATCTCATGAACTACAATCAGAACGCGGCCTTTGAACATTTCAGATGAAGTTGAGCAACCAGGGCCTCAAAAACTTGCCATGGTTGATCATCAGCCTAAGAATAAAGGGACTCGGGACAGTTATCTTTTACGACAAGTCAGCTAGACTTGCCCTGGCACTAAGCTAGCTAACGCGCGGCCGTCAGACCCCAAGATTGTCGCAGCAGCAACTTGACTCAGTGAGTTGACATTGATCGGACAGCACTACAACACTGATCGCAGGTTCAGCACAAGGCCCTGACACCATCATCGACATCCTCCCTCTCCCACGTTGCCATGGCGACAAGGCGAACTAATGCGAAGAGGCGCCGCCGGGCGATCATTTGACTACCTAGTAGCACATTCCAGTGGAATTATTACTCAACAGAAAAGTTTGCAATATTGAACTTTAAAGTTTTTTCCTTTTAAACTTTGAAAGTTTCAATTCAAAGTTTTTGTGATTCTTTACTCAATTTTCTTTGCCTTTGGCGCCAAAAAATCGCCATTCCCTTCCCGCTCCATGCTGCCCCTCCCACCTCAGCGTGCTCCTCCTCCTCCTCTCTCTCTCTCGACATGCTTCATTCGATCATCGCTTGCGCAAACCATGATTCTGCTCCCTCTTGTCCTCTTGACTCCTCTTCTTTCAGCTCTTCCGTCACTTCCTCCCTGCTCTCCGCCTCGTTGAAGTTTCCCGCTTCCTAATTTTTCCGGTGTCCCTCTTCCTTCCATTCCTGCCCTCAGCTTCGACCCTATTGGTCTCGCTCTTGTCCTTTCTTCTCTATTTGAACTTGACTCATTTCCACTTGCTCACTCTCTTTGTCTTCTCGACCTTGAAATGAATCTCGTTACCTTCCTCCCTTCACCTGTTGCTCTCTTGCTGCAAGCTGCGCCTTTGCATTATTTCCTCTCAGATTCACCAACTGCATCCTGGACAACAATTCTTCTAATTGCCTTCACGCTGCCCAATCTTCTCAAATCACCATGCTCTATTACGGTTGCATAAATCGTGCCGCTCCCTTCACATCGCATGTTCTCTTTTGCAATTATGCGCTCAGTCGCTCAGGTGGATCTCACTGGACTGGCATGTTTGTCAGGATTGTTAGGCATGTTTGTTCTTTTTATTGCAATAATCACTTGTACGCGATGGTTCCACTCTAGTGACGCATCTTTCTCTTCTGTGCAGTTCGATAACCCTACCTTTTCTGTGAATTTTTTAACATTGATTGTCTTAATTACTCTCTTCTTGTGTCCTCTTTTTACTGGTGTTCACCTCCGATCATCCACCACCTCACAATCCGCATCATGCTTTCTGACATTTCAAATCAAGCAATGAAGTATTTTTTGTGCAAGCATCTTAAAATTTGTTCCCTAGGTTTGATCAGGATGGAATCTCGTCCACGTCGAGAGAAAAAAGCAAGGGTAAACCATGCTGCTCTTGAATTGTTGCAGAGCGCAAAAAGTGGAAACCTCAAACGAAGTGAACAGTTCAAGGTCAGTGCAAGCCACTAAGAGTATGTGCTAAACTTCAATGCAGGTCAAAGAGCAGGAATCCATCTTTGTTGAAATGGATGAAGAAGAATATGCAAACCTTGTTTCTAAGCGGAGGGAAGACGATTTCCTTGAGGAAGATGGTTTCTTGAAACAAATCTGATATTTCTCTTTTTGAATAGTGTATCTAGGTGACGACCTTGGATACAAGGATGATGGAGAAGAAGTTTGGAATAGGTAATTGTTTCTTTTCATGAACTCAAGTAGAATGATTGATTCCACTTTAGAGAGGAGGATTCGGACGACGAATATGAAGAGAAGGATGCTTATGCTTCCAAAATTGGTATGGTCACCACGAAAGTCAATGAGGACCAGAAGCAAAAGCGACCCGATCACTCTCTTTCTGCATTGTTGCAAAAGCAGGCATTGAAGGCCAAGGCCAAAGCAACAAGCACCAGTGTGACTGTGAAAACTGAAGTTACGGAGCCTGCAACCTCAGGGATCAAAAGAAAGCTCGACTCCAAAGTGGACATCGGCCTCGACAACTTGCTTGCTGATCTTACTGCAGACGTCAAACCAAAGAAGCCAGCAAATGCAAAGCCTCTCAGTGTTGGTAGGGCTTCCGCTGCTTCCATAAAAGGTGGTGCGTTCAGTGTGCCTCGCAAGCCCACTCAAACGATCATATCACCCATGGATAGCAAGAAGAAACCTGCTGTACCACAGAGAAAGAAGGTGCAGACCTCTGCTGTTCATATCAAGCAAGAGGAATTTGAAATCCATGAAGAATTCCAAAACGATGATCATCAACATTTTGACGAACACGAACCTGATGAGGTGAAAATGGAAGAACCAGTGGATGAAAATTGTTCATTTCCAAGCTCGGACGGTGGATTTGCTCGGGATGTGACGTCGAATCGCAAGAAAATGTTGGCGGAGGTGGAGGATTGGCGAGCTATGAGAGATGCTGTGACAGATGCTGATATGGAGGTAGATGAGAGCAAGATCATGCCAAAAAATGAGGATCTCAATTCTGGTGATGTGAAATTCGAAGTCAATGACGATGGAACTTTGAAGTTTTTCTGGATTGATGCGTACGAAGATGTATCAAAGGCTGGAACTGTTTTCCTTTTTGGCAAGATAAAGATTCAGAACAATGATCTGGACAAACCAACTTTTATGAGTTGCTGCATTCATGTCGAAAATCTCCAACGACAAGTTTTTGTGTTGCCAAGAGAGAAATTGTTGGACAAAGACGGCAATGCTATGGAGGAAGATGTTGACTTGATGAATCATGTCTTCCCTGAGTTTGCCAAGTTTGCTCGAGACGCTGGAATCAAGAAGCACAAAGCCAAACTTGTGAAACGCAATTACATGTACCACTTTCAAGATCCTAGTATCCCGAAGTCTTCTCAATACTTGAAATTTGTGTACCCGGCAGAATTTCCAGCGGTCGCATCAGATCTTGCTGGCAGGTCTTTCAAGAAAGTATTCGGAACTACGCAGTGAGTGACTTTGTTTTATTTATACCATTCCTGATATTTCGCTTTTCGTAGGTCTTGTTTGGAGCTTTTGCTGTTGAAGCGCAAGTTGATGGGGCCTTGTTGGCTTAACATTCAAGGTGCAGAACCAGTTAGCACTCCACTGAGCTGGTGCAAGTATGAATTTCGGGTTGCCGATTCAAAGTGGATTCAGAAAAGCACTGTGTACATGGAAACTCCGCCTCTGAGAGTTATGAGTGTTCACATGCAGACGGTCAAAAATCTTCGGGATCACTCGAACGAAGTTGCAATGCTGTCTGCCTTGTGCCACAACGAAGTGAATGCAGATGGTCCAACTGAAAGGCCTGAAAATAAGATGTATGGATTCACTGGAATTCGAAAATTGGAGGGAGCGGCTTGGCCTCTGGACTTCAAGAATAAGATCGATCAATTCAACGCAACGCACAAGGATGCTCCTCGATACATTCATGAAAACGAACGTGCTCTGTTGAATGCATTCCTTGCAAAACTACAATTGATGGACCCTGATGTGATCATAGGACACAACTTCATCGGTTTTGACCTCGATGTATTATTGCATCGAATGCAAAAGCTAAAAATTCCTGGGTGGTCCAAGCTTGGCCGACTTCGAAGAACAAACATGCCGAAGCTTCAGAACAATGCTGGAGGTATGGGCCAGTCGACCTGGGCGGAGAAGAATGTTCTCTCTGGTCGTCTAATTTGCGACACATACATTGCTGCCAAGGAAAATTTGCGCGAGACAACTTACACTCTTTCCGAGCTCGCCAAGACGCAGTTGCAAAAAGTCAGGTTTGACATTGACTTTCAGCAAGTTGCATCTTATTTTGGCAAATCAACTGATCTTCTGCAACTGATTGCCTGCAACGAAAATGACTCATATCTATGCCTTCTGTTGACATTCAAATTGATGATACTACCCTTGACGAAGCAACTCACAAACCTTGCTGGCAACCTTTGGAGCCGTTCTCTCCTTAGTGCGCGTGCAGAACGTGTGGAATACTTGTTGTTGCACGAGTTTCAAAAATTGAAGTTTGTGATGCCGGACAAGGCGACCTTCAACAAAAAGAAAGGAAACAAAGACGATTCGAACTTTGATGACGAAGCAGAAGACGACGCCAACCCCAAATGGAGCAAACGCAAGAAGGCGGCATACTCTGGCGGTCTTGTGCTTGATCCCAAACGTGGACTCTACGATAAACATATTTTGTTGTTGGATTTCAACTCTCTTTACCCGACTATCATTCAGGAGTTCAACATTTGCTTTACCACTGTTCTTCCCTCAAGCAACACCGAGGAAGAAACCCCGCGGTATGAAATGCCAAGTAAGGATCTGGATGAGGGTGTGCTTCCTCGTGTTATCAAAACTCTTGTGGAACGGCGAAGGAGTGTAAAAGAAATTATCAAGAAAGAGACAGATGCAACCAAAAGACAGCAACTCGATATCCGACAGTCTGCCCTTAAGATTATGGCCAATTCGATGTATGGTTGCTTGGGATTCACTTATTCTCGCTTTTACGCTAAACCTCTAGCTGAATTGATCACTGCGCAAGGCAGAGAACTTCTTCAAAAGACAGTCGAGGTGACTCAGAACAAGCTCAATCTGGAAGTTGTGTATGGAGACACCGACTCCATCTTTGTGAACTCTGGCTGTGACACTTACGAAGAGGCGGTCAAGACAGCCAATGAGGCAAGGAAGGAGTTGAACAAGATGTGGAGACTTCTTGAAGTTGGTCTGGATGGAATTTACTGTCCTTTGCTTCTCTTGAACAAAAAGAAATATGCAGCTTTATCTGTCACTGAAAGGGATGGCAAGATTACCAAAGTGAAGGAAAAGAAAGGTCTTGACATTGTCCGTCGAGACTGGTGTGTCCTTGCAAAGCGGGCAGGCGACAAAATATTGGATTTCATTCTTTCGGGAAATCCAGTTGAAGATGTAGTTGAAAACATTCATACATACCTTCGTCAATTGGCAACTGACATGGAAAATAACTCGCTTCCGGTGACAAACTGAATGATTTTCTTGTTCGATTGCGTTAAGTATTTGCTTGCAGTTGTCAGACTATGTGATTACCAAGGGCTTGACGAAGGAACCAGAAGAATATTCTGACGGTAAAACACAGCCACACGTTCAGGTTTGCCATGTCTATGGATGCGTGCGAGGGTTGTTGACCTTGAGAATAAGGTTGCGATAAAAATGAAGGAACGTGGAAGACCTGTACGAGCAGGGGATCATATTCCGTACGTCATTTGTGCAGACCCAAACATCACGATGTTCGCTCAACGAGCACACGATCCAGAGCTTGTGGAAGAGGTCAAGGCTTCCCTGCCAGGACTTTATACTGATAGTTGTTCTCAGGCTGCTGGCAAGCTAACCTTGGACAAGAAATGGTATTTGGAATCGCAGCTTCATCCAGTCGTGTCTCGTATCTGTGCTGTCATCGAAGGCACCGACTCTGGAAGGATAGCGGAGTGTCTTGGTCTTGATGCAACTAAGTTCCACAAGAACGAATCGAGGTCTCAATCTAACTTCGACTCCGTATTCGCTCAACCAGCTGTTGAGGTACAGTGCTGTTCCTCTGTTGTCTTGTCTCATCTCTCTCTCAGGTGGATCGATTTGCAAGTGTTGAGCGCCTTATGGGCACATGCAGTGACGGTCTCACACGGTGAACTATACTGACCATGTCGATCACTTTCTCAACTTGTAAGCAGAGAATTCAAGGGCCCTTACGTGCTTCAAGATGGTGTCGCTGGTGCAAACAGCCTCATCTGCGGGATGCGATGTGCAGATGCAGCAGGAGCTTCTTTCAACCCTCGTGCGTTGCGCTTGCAGGTCGACAACCTCCTGCGCAGATGCCTTTCAAGGTTGTAGAGAACTCGTGGCAAAGGAGACCGAAGAGACGTTAATACGCTGCTCAGGTATCACGATGGTTGGATGTGCTGCTCGGACAGCATGTGTGTCCATCGCACTAGAAATATCATGTGCGACGTCTACCACGAGGGAAACACCTCCTTCTTCGGCTTGAAATGTCCGATGCCGGGTACGTGGTTTGTTTTGCCTCGTTGACGTTCTGATTGCCGTGGCAGAATGTGGAGGAAGGATGAGGTTGGAATACACATCTGAGCAGCTCTACCTGCAGGTGAGTCTGACGGCAGGTTAAGGGGGGAGGGAGTTTGACTGGGCGGCAGATCCTCTACTTGAAGCGACTGTTCGATCTGAAGGATGCCGAGAAGAAGCTCTCGATTGAAAACTCTGAAAGGAAGGAGAGAGGATTCGTGTCCCTCAAGGCCCCAGTGTTCTCCAACGAAGAGCGGGTGAGGGAGGAGAGAAAGTCTCGACTGTAAGTCACAGAGTTGCAGTTGGCGATGGAAGTCATGCACGAAGATTGTCATCGTCTGCTACAGGAGAGTGCCTTTAACATGATCAACCTCGGGAATCTCTTCGCTTGCGAGGCAGAAGAGGAAGTGACGATGTGAGAAGGGAAATTTACAGACAAACAGCTTGTGATTACAAGAGACGGTCCCTCCTCCCAGCTTCCTCTCCTCATGCAGTATCGTATTCGAAGACCCCGAACTCGCTCTTGATCGTCACCTTCTTCCCTGCTCCGCATGTCAAGTCCTTGTGTTCCTCTCTCCTCTCCTCTTCCCTCCTGCTTCTCTCCTCCCTCCCCTTCCCTCCCCTCTCCTCCTCTCTTACCTTGATGAGCCTCTACCCGACCCACGATCTGCGCATCGACGCCCAAGGACTGGAGATGGAGTGAGGGAAAGCGGAAGAGGGACAGAGGAGCAGACACCTGACTGATGGCGATGATGGAGGAGGCGAACTCTGCGGGCACGTAGATTTCCATCCTGTGACCCATGTTGAAGACCTGCAGACAAGTCACTTTCCTCTTCCTTCTCGTCCTCGTCCTCGTCCTTCCTCGTTCTCCCATCCTACACAACTTCCATCCTCCTCCTCCCCTCTTGCTCCTGCCCGTCAACGCATCCTTCCTTACCTTGTACATCTCCTTGTAGTCAGTCCCGCTTTCTTGGTGGATGAGCTGAAGGCAAGTGAGACACCGTTGGCAGGGCAAAGAAAGAAGAGGAAAGGGGAGGGCGAAGGAGGATGGGGGCAGGAGGAGGAGGAGGAGGAGGAGGAGGAGGAGGAGGGAATTGTTGATTTACCTTGAAGAGTGGGGGCACAGGGAAAAGATTGTCCTTGATCACGTGCAGGTTCTCGATGAAGTGGAGAGCCTTCGTCTGTGCTCCTCCCTGCCCCTCCATTAGCTTCTCCCTGCCCTTGTCCCTGTTTCCTCCTCTCTCCCCGTCCTCCTTCTCTTCCTCCCCTCCTCTTTCTCCTTTCATCCTTCATCACGCGCTGTTCTTCTCCTCACCGAGCAGTGGATGATGCCATGGATGTCCTTCCTGTGCTTGTCAAGCACTTTCTTCACCACTGGCGCGTATGTGCGGGTGGCTGACAGGACGAGCTTGCCTGCGTCGAGGGGAGACCTGAAGCCTTGTCATGCGAGCATGAAGAAACTCCTCCTCCTCCTACCCCTCCACTGCATCTGTGAGCTTCTGCTTGCCCGCGTACACCTGAGAATCGATCAGGGGAGATACGGTGGGAGGGGAGGTGGAGGAGAGAACACGACGAGGATGAAGCAGCGAGAGAGGAGGAGGAGAACCAGGTCAGAAGGGACGGCAGGGTCGAAGGATTCGGGATATTTCTCAGCGAGATACTTGGCGAAGACGTCATGCCTGCGAGAGAGTCAGAACAAGACAGGAGCAGGCGAGGGAAGGGGGAGGGAGGGAGAAAGAGAAAATAGGAGGAAAGGAGGGGAGGAGGAGCACATGGAAGGGAAAGGAAGTTATAAAGAGCATTTCCTCGCGGACGTCAGGCCGTTGGATCCCATTCCTCCGTTATACTCATCTTCGTAGGTCGCCTGCCATAAACTTGAGGAAGAGTGAAGTCGGGCGAGAAAGGGGAAGAGAGGAGAGGAGAGGAGAGGAGAGGAGAGGAGGGGAGAGGAGGGGGAAAAAGAGGAGGGCAGGGGAGGACGTACCTTTCCGTACGAGCACAGGCCGATAACAACATCGCCTGCTGCGATGTTCGCGTTGTCGATGACATCTGAGCGCTTCATCCTACAGGTGACCTGCACATCATTCAATCCTCACCCTCCTGCTCCTGCTCCTCCTGCTACTCACGGTGGAGTCAACGATGATCGTCCTGACAAGATCTCCCACGTCCGCAGTCTCCCCCTGCTCCCTTTCAGTCTCTGCTGCACATCAAGCGCAGGACAAGTAGAGGCAGAGACTGAGGTGGGAGGAAGAGTGGAGGGAGGGAGGGAGGGAGGGAGGGAGGGAGGGAGGGAAGGAGGAGGAGGAGGAGGAGGAATGGCACAGACCCCAGTTGAGTGAATGTTGACTCCGTTGCTGCGAAGCATCTCGAGAACCTCCTCCGTCCCGTTGATTAGCGCTGCTCGCAGTTAGTCCCTCGTCCTCTGCTTCTCCCTCCCTCCCTCGCTCCTTCCCTCGCTCCCTCCCTTCCCTTCCCTCCCTCCCTCAGAATCTTTTTCCGCCTGCAAAAAGCCCATCTTTTGATCCCTTCTTTCTTCATCTCCCTCCGTCTTCACCCTCCTGTCCTTCTCCTCCTCCATCGCCTCGCCCTCCCCCACCAGCATACCTGCGATCACTTCTCCCGGCACCAGGTTCTTGTTCCGTCCTGCGCGGTTGTGAGAGGAACAAGAGGACAAGGAGGACAATCGCGACGAGATTGACAGAGCAGAGGAGCAGGAGGAGAAAGAAGGGAGGAGGATAGGGGAGGAGGAGAGATGATGACCGATAGTGGAGGAGAGGAGGATGTTGTCCGTTGCTCCCACACACAGTAGATCATCGAGGTTCATGATGATGGCGTCCTAGAGAACAAGAAGTAAGAAAGGAGGAGGAGGAGGAGGAGGAGGAGGAGGGAGGAGGAGGAGGAGGA
>NW_005434573.1:253519-258464 GCF_000315625.1 Guillardia theta CCMP2712
TCTTTCCCCTTCTCCCGCGAAGACCTATTACCCTGTCATAGGGGCATCCAGAGTCGACAATTCTACTCTTCAACGGCTTTTGATATGTTCTAGTCCTCCATGATCACGTCAACTAGTTTTCAACGATGAGGAACAGGAGCACACCTACCATAGGCCGATGGTCGAGGCGGAGATGTTCTGTCCGTCTGGGAGTATAAGAAGCTGTTGTCCGCGTGTCCCATACTCCTTCGACCCCTCCCTCCACCTACAAGAATCATCAGAACATGAGGCAAGAAAGGAGGAGGAGCTGCAGGTGGTGGTGGTGGAGGAGGAGGAGGAGGAGGAGGGTATAGGGAAGAGGAAGAGGCTGAGGAGAGAGAAAACAAGGAGGAAGGAAGGGAGGTAGAGGAGGTAGGGGAAGTGGAGGAGGAGCGTAAGCGTCGGGTGGAACCTGTGCGATGCCTTTCCAAACTGACGCATCCTTGGTCTGAGCAAGGGAGGTGAGAGGGAGGAATGGAAGAGAAGGACTGACCTCCTTCCAGTACATGTACGCCAGCGAAGACTTCGTTCCTGCGCCATCCGCATGCATGATGTTGCAGTACTCTACATGCTCACGTCAGAATGTGACCCTCCCTCTCCTCCTCTCCTCAGAGCACAGAGACTCCACTTCTTCCTCTCCTACCTGGATCGCCAGCCAGAAGGTCGGGAATGATCTTGCAGAACGCACGGGGGAACAATCCTTTGTCGACCTGAGAAGGAGGAGGAGGGAGGGGAGAATATGAGCGCAGCGATCGAGAGAAGAAGCATGTCCTACATTCTTGATAGCGTTGTGCACGTCTTCCTTGCTCGCCGAGACTCCTCGGGCCATGTACCTGACGAATCGCATTCCGTCAACCCACGAATCCCTGCCTCGACCTTCCTGCCCCTTGTTGTCCTCGTTCCCCTCCCCTTCCCTTCACTTGTCAAACTTGTTCCTCCTCCGAGATAAACCTCCCTCATGATCTCCACGACTCATAGCCAATGGGCAACATTCCGCTCTCCCTTCTTTCTAATCTTCTACCTTGCTTTCCCGTATCCGTTCCATCACGTTAGATTCGTTGAACCTCCTCTTTCTCCACACCAGCTCATTCCAACAGCCTGCAATCTCATCTTTGTGTTCCTATGATTCATCGACTTTATGACCACATATATCACTACTATGAATCTCCATGTCTCTTCGCATCCTTTCCACTCCAGCGCTTTTCTTACCCAGTCTATCCCACATGACCACCTCCACAACATCCTGTTCTCTCTCTACATCCTTCGCTCCTTCCTTCTTTTCCTCTGCTGCACTCTCACCCTCTTCATTTTATCCACGTGATATCTTCGCTCTTCTCCTCTCTCTCCTCCTCCATCGCCGCCGCCGCCGCCTCTTCATCTTACCTGCCGGCGTCCGCCATACTTGCAGTCCAAGGAGGTGCATCGATCACCCCCTACCTACACTTTATTCATTGTACCCCCAGTAGCATTATTACACCCCTTATTTTTACCTTCAAATGAGGGAAAAGGTACCCGTATTTTACCTTCGGATTTCACATGACCCTCCCCAATGAAATCCTTACCCCCTCTTTTCCCATCTAACATCCTGGTAGAAATGGTTTACTCTAATCATTCTTTTGCACATTGGCGTCCAAAATGTTTTCTTTTATTGATCGCAGATCTACTATTGAATTTTATTATCATATAAATATATATAACATAAACTAACTTTAATTTGATAGTTTTAATGTGATAAATAAATTTTAATACATAATTGGTACAGTTGTATATGTGTAAAACTCTGCCAACTTTAAATACAATGATCGGGGACCGCTTCCCCCCACAGATCCCCAAGAGATCTTCACCCCCAGATATTCCCTTCTTTTCCCCTGAAATTGTAGGGTGGGGTCATAGCACGTGCCCTCAAATAAAACCTTTAGAAATAAAAAAAGCCCACCCATAGAGTGTTTGCCCAACCCCTATTCATTACACCCCACCCCCTGAAATTCCTTATATGTAGACTTCTAGTACCCCTCCTCTGATAGAAACTATTTTCCACCCCCACCCACTCCACCCCGTACAGTAGTTCCCCACCCCTCGTTGATGAAATTGATTTAGTTCAACAATACGTTTAGTTTAGTTTAGTTTTGGTTCAGTTCGCCTCCTCCTCACCATGGCGGAAGGACCAGAGCAAGTACGTCTCCTCCTCCTCCTCCTCCTCCTCCTCCGATCTTTCTCTTGCTTATCTTATGCATGAATCTCTTCCCTCTCCTTGCTCTAGTTCCTGATCCTCGATCGATCAATCGTTTCAACGATCCCTCCTGTAATCTGGATCCGCTCAATCCTGTTCCTGTTTTGATTGTTCGCTCCTCTTCGACCAAGTTCCTCTTAGATACAAGACATTCCACAATGATAACTCATGTCTGGTCTAATATCGCTGATCTCTCGCTGATCTCTCGCACATCCTGCGGATTTCTGCCCACTACTCGTGAGGGAGGCGCTGCATCCTTGCTGAGTTTCGGATCAGGTGAAGCATGTACGGGCGGAGCAGGATGGAGCTCTGGCAGAGGTTGTGTCGAAGAGCCTTGGGGCAAGCATGCAGCATGCGACGGAGCTCATCCGTCTCGGGGCAGTTTACGTCGACCGAGTACGAGCGACGATGGACGGGGAGGAGGAGGTGTTGGTCAAGAAAGACGCCTATGTCCGGATCCACTCGAGGTCAGTACGAGGGGAGTGAGGGGAGCACGCGGTGAACGAGAAAGAGAGGGTGGGGGATGGAGCAGGGAGGAGGGGTGGAGACTGCAGGTCATGACAAGAGACTCAGTCCCAGGAGGTTTCATGTAGCGCGGGAGGTGGACTGGAGGAAAAGGATCGTCAAGGAGCATGAGGATTATGTGGTCGTCAACAAGCCGGGGGGGTACCCGTGCATGCTTCCCTTGACAATCGGCTCGAGACCGTCTGCTCCTGCGCCGCTCGGGTCCTTGGCTGCCGTGAGCTGACAGCCATGCATCGGTGGGAGGCGCCTGAAGCTGCGGGCGACTGAGGAGGTGAGCACAGGTTGGACGTGCCCACCCACGGGCTGCTCGTGCTGGGGAAGCGCTCGGAGTTTGTCTCACGGTTCAACCGGCTGCTGCGAGAACATCAGGTGTCCAAGGTTGGCCCTCGTCCCCGCCCCTCTCTGCTAGTGACCCTGCCGCCAGGAGTACAAGGCCCTGGTGCTGGGCCATCCTCCCCTCGGAGAGCTGGTGCACTACATGGAGCCGTCAAAGAGGTCGCCCAAGGTGAGGGCGAGTCTGGATGCTGCGTGTGCTGGACGGGACGGAGTTGGATCCTCAGGTGCTGGACACAGCGGCCAGGGAGGGATGGTTGGAGTGCAGGCTCGTCGTCAAGGTAGGAAGCTCTGCCCGACAGCAGAGACCTGACGGCGAAGTAGTCGGCGAGTAGGAGGGAGACTGCGAGCCTGTCGGAGCGAGCGGCCTCTGTCTTGCAACAACAGGTGAGAAGGAGGGCCTGCTGCGGAGAACATTTCCAACGATAGCACAGAGCAGAGTTAGGGATGAGAAGCAGGCAGATGCTGAGGAGGATAAATCGCCCTTGGAGGTCTACGAGGTCGCTGGAATCTGCTGAGAGCATGTTCTCAACCCCTCTCCTCAGGTTCGCATCGAACTCATCACAGGACGGACCCATCAGATCCGAGCCCAGGTCCCCCTCCTCTCCTGCTTGTCAGCGGCCTCCCCTGCTATCATGCGAACCCCACCCCACCCCTGTGCTGACGATCTGCCTTCTATCCTATCCTGCTTCACTGAATGATATTCCTCCTCCTCCTCCTCCTCCTCCATCACTTTACCTTGACTTGGTCGTAACGGTTGAACAGATGGCCTTTGCTGGCTGCCCAGTCGTAGGGGATGAGATGTACGGAATTGGCGGAAGCAGTGGCGATCTACTGCAAGAGGAGACAAGGAGGGAGTTCAGCATGGACGTAGAGGCGAAGACTAGGGCGAGGACGATGGAGGCAAGTGCGAGGGAGGGTAGACCAAACTACATGACATGCAGGACAGGCTGAAGGCACCCTGGCACTGCAAGCATGTCGCCTTGTCCTGCCGGACATGATGGGCAAGGGCGTGTCAGAAGAGCGGGGGGATTCGAAGAGGAGGAAGTGCGAGAGATCGGAGGACAAGGACGCGAAGCCCGATGGGGAAGCGGAGGAAGGCACGAGGTTCACTTCCTCTTCTCTTGAGTCGCTCCCTCTTCTCTGAACCCGACGAACAGGTCCCCGTCCTTGTCAGGCCAGCAGATCTTTGAGTTGAAGTTGGCATGGTGGGATCAAGAGAAGTTGCAAGAATGAGGACATGTTGCCTACTCCTGTACATACACTTGTATTTTGCTGCTCTTGCCTAGATGGTCTTGTTACTTTTCTCTGCCTCCTCCTTCCTTACCTTGCATTGTTTACAGGCCTCCTGCTCATAGTCTGTCCAGTTGAACTGCAAGGGGTTGAGCATAGAGCGAGCAAGTAACAACTGACTCACGAGTTTCTTCAGACAGTTGCAACAATACTCCTCGTGATGATCGAAACCATCAGCACCGCAAACCTGAGGGTCATCTAGAAGAAGAGGGCGTCATCGTTCATTGGTTGTATGTTCACACTCTCCTCATCCTCTAAACATCATTACTATCACCACCACCACCGCAGTAAAAAGTGATTGTCGTCGTAGTCATCGTCTTCCTCTTCCTCTCCCACCACCACCTCCACCACCTCCACCACCTCCACCACCTCCACCACAACCTCCTCCTCCTCCTCCTCCTCCTCCTCCTCCTCCTCCTCCTCTGCTCCTCCTCCTCCGCTCCTCCTCCTCCTCCTCCTCCTCCTCCTCCTCCTCCTCCTCCTCCTCCTCCTCCTCCTCCTCCTCCTCCTCCTCCTCCTCTGTGGTTTAGCCCAGGTTGATGGTCG
>NW_005434573.1:261577-270550 GCF_000315625.1 Guillardia theta CCMP2712
AGAGAGGAGAGAGAGAGAGAGAGAGAGTAGAGAGAGAGAGAGAGAGAGAGAGAGAGAGAGAGAGAGAGAGAGAGAGAGAGAGAGAGAGAGAGAGAGAGAGAGAGAGAGAAGAGAAGAGAAGAGAAGGAGGAGAAGAGAGGAGAAGATCACGGTTGTTGAGAGGAGTTTCGGGCCAACTGTCATGAGGGTCGCTGACTTGCTCCTGCCAGGCACTGTGTCGGATCCAAGTAAAGACAGGACTGAGCGACGTTGCATGTCGGGCTGCTGTATCGGATCATACTGAAATCCTTGCTTCTGGATAAGACTCTCCTCCACCAGCTGCTCCTTTGCTCAGTCTCGCTCTCTACCAGGCGCCCTCCTCCTCGTCTCGAAATCTTAAACGGACATGGTCCAAGTCGGAAGCAGGAGGCCAGCAGAGGAGGGGCGGTGCGATCAGGCGCGTACAATTCTGAGTTGGGGAAGGAGGGTGGAATGTCTGCGGTACCAGTGCGCTGCTCCTGTGCTCAAAGGCTGGTCGAGAAGAGACGTGGGCTCCCTCCTCGCATCGTTCTCGTCCTCGTCCTCCTGCTCTGCTCGCTCGGACATGTAGAGGCTCAGTCCAACACTACTTCCACCACCACCACCACGATCGGCTACGTCAGTTCGGTGCTGTACGGGAAAGATGATGTTGGATGCTCTGGGGGGGTGAAGGGATATCGGTAGACGAGGAGGAGAGACGATGATGGCGATGGCTGACTTGAGCTGTAGGTCCGTGCAGAACAACACCTGCGTATACCCTTACCAGAACACAACGGTAGGAGAACATCTCGTCTCAGTCTTCCTCCAGCTTCTGTTCGCTGACTGACATGGTGGGAGCAGGGGAGGAGCTACACGTGTAAAGGAGGAGACGTTGGGTGGAGCGCTTGCTCTCAAGGTCGCGTCTGGTCTACATGACGTTCCCTGACGAAGAAGGAGCAGGATCAGTCAGCTCGACGTTCGTGCCGGAGGGCTCCAAGACCTGCGTCTCCTCCTTCGAAGGAAACTTCAGAGAGTTGAAATCCTGCCAAGAAGCGATGTATACACAGGTGAGAGAGGAGAGAGGAGAGAGGAGGAGAGAGGAGGAGGAGGAGAGAGGAGAGAGGAGGAGGAAGGTGGGGGGGGTGAGGGGGAGGACTTACATCGTTTGGCAGATGGGTCTTTGGTGTGGGATCTACCAGTTCGAGACGTCTGACTGCGTCGGGGGAGGTGGAGGGGGGAGGTGAAAATCACAGTCTGACATGTCTGCAGTACTTGAAGTCAGACATCGTGTTTGAAGTCGGAAGGTGCACACCACAGGAAGGTGAGGAGAGGGAGGAGGAGGATACGAGCGAGAAGGGAGGAGGTGAAGAGTGAACGAGGAGGAGGAAGGAGGAAGGAGGTTGGAGAAGAGGAGGGGAGAGAAGGAGCCAAAGGGAAAAGGAAGTGCAAGGGAGAAGGAAAGAGAGAGCACAGGAGAAGATATCCGAGTTACTGTGACGAGAAGAAAGACAGGGAGGGATGGTGCAAGGGAGGGAGGGAGGAGGAGGAGGAGGAGGAGGAAGAGGAGGAGGCGGAGGAGGAGACGATAACAGTATTCCTCTCTCGCAGGATTTGTTGGGACGTACAACCAGCGGCTGGAGTTGAACGAGGAGACGTCGGTGATCAGCTTCAGGAACAAATGTTTCCCCACCTGCGACTCAAACTGCCCAAATACCTTCATTCCTTTCTCAGACCCGAGCAAGGTTCGATCCTTCTCCAGCTCCAGCTCTAGCTCCAGCTCTAGCTCCAGCTCCAGCTCCCTCTGCCCCACCTACCCCTCTCCCTCTCGCCCCTATGCGTCCATCCATCCATCCGTTGTCCCTAACTTCCACACTTCGTCTCATGCGTGTTCTCTGCAGAAAGTTCTTCTCGTGAAGAAGCGACAATGCTTGTCAGGGCTCCCAACTGAATTTGCACTGAACAGAACCAGCAGCTACTGGTAAGCTCCTCCAACTCCTGCTGCTGCTCCTCGTGCTCATCATCCATCATCATCATCATCAACAACAACAACAACAACATCATCATCATCATCATCATCATCATCATCATCATCATCATCATCATCATCATCATCATCATCATCATCATCATCATCATCATCATCATCATCAGCAGCAGCAGCAGCAGCAGCAGCAGCAGCAGCAGCAGCAGCAGCAGCAGCAGCAGCAGCAGCAGCAGCAGCAGCAGCAGCAGTAGCAGCAGCAGCAGCAGCAGCAGTAGCAGCAGTAGCAGCAGCCACCTCTTGCATTCTCTTCTTCAGCATCCTGACGATGTCATCTTCGTCCTCTTCACCACACCCTGCGTCGTCGTCGTCGTCGTCATAATCCTCCTCCTCCTCCTCCTCCTCCTCCTCCTCCTCCTCCAGATCATCATGCTTCCCCTCTGTCGCTTCATCCTCTGCATCCGCCTTGCTACGGCCTCCTTCACCATCCCCCTCCTCTTCCGCTATCATTGCCCCTCCGTCACGACTTCCGTCACGACTTCTGCTCCCCTCCTCAGAGTTTCCGCAGCTTCTTGGAGCTCCTTGGCCATGTACCAGCTCCTCGTCTGACCTCCTCCTTTCTTCGTCCTCGTCCTCCCGTACTGTCAACTCCTCCTCCTGCTGCAGCTGCTGCTGCTCAAACGTCTCGTCGGCCTCGCAAGTGACTCTGAACACCATGTCGAGGTTGGGCCAGCAGCTCGTCGACAGGAAGTTGTCAACAGTCTTGCTGATGGCGAGCATGGCGATCTTCCGTGCCGCACTCCCGTCAGGAGGGACCTTGCTGATCGGAGAGGAGGAGGAGGAGGAGGAGACGTCGAAGCTCTGGTCCTCTGCCTGCAACGCGCTGTTCTGCCCGTACGATTCACTCGAGCCTTCCTCGCAAACTTGAGCATCCTTGTCAGAGCCCTCGTGTACCCTGGCCCCCTGCTCCTGCGTTTGCTCCTCATCTTCCAAGAGCTCGTCCTCGTCCTCGTCCTCGTCCTTGTCTTCGTCCTTGTCCTTGTCCTCGTCCTCGTCCTCCTCTGTAACGATTGTCTTCGTCCTCAGATCCCCTTCGCTCCAAGGATTCCTCACACGGGCTGGGGCTACATTAACTCGGTCAGCGACTAGATCTTGTCGAACAGACAGCTGCTTCATGTCGTCCCGTCTGTCTGCTCGCCAGCTGGTTCCCTCAAGGTCATTCCTCCCCTCCTCGTCCCTCTCAGCCTCAGCAGCTGACACCGCTCCCCCCTCCCTCTTCCCTTGCTCCGTTGCCTCCCTCAGCCTCTCCGCGTATCCTGTGCGTCTGCGAAGCAGGTCGACCGAGTCTGGTCTCAACGAGTCCTTGCTCATCTTCCTCCGAAACTCTTCGAGGGGATCGACGCCACCCTTCTCCCTATCGTCCCTTCTGTCCACCAGGTTCCCAGCAGATATCTTGCTCGAGCTCTTGCTCCAGAGCTCCTCAGCAGGAGGCTGTGATCGGCCGGTCACTTGAAAGGGCAGGAGGGACGAGCTGCAGGTCTGCAGCTCCTGACGGACTTTCCTCTCGTATCGCCATCGCGCCAGAAGGTCCTCCGCCTCCTCCAGCTGCAGACCAGCATCAGCCCTGACTGGAGCCACCGAGCTACATTCACAGCCAGACGAACAGGAACACAGCAGCAGCGATTGACTCGGAACAGGAGGAGGAGAAGCAATGAGGAGGAGAGGGAGCAGGACATCATCAGCAGCAGCCTTGACTTGACTTACCCGGTGGGAGAGGTTCAGGTCGTTGTCTGTCGAGCTTCTCAGCGACTTGTCGCTCCTTGACGACCTGACAGACTTCCTGGACTCCACGGAGAGTCTCAACGCACTCGAGCTTTCAGACTCCGGCAGCTCCAGGGAAGCTTGACTTGGGTTGTAGTCTTCACGAGAAACAAATCAACACAATATTGCGAGCAAGTAGTTGTGGCAAACAATGTTTCACTGACCTGATGTTGCGAATGATTCACGGCTCGACTGGAATCCCGACTTCAGCCGCCAGGGTGACAAGAATGAGAGGGTTCAAACCTGGATTTCTTTGCTGCTCTTGACTGACCACCTTCCTGCGGACTTCTGAAACGATCCAGTGTAAGGTCGAACGAAGACAAGAAGGGGGAGGTTTGGTCGAGACAACATCGGTATGGAGACTTGATGATATGGTGATAGTACCATCGAACTCTCTCTAACGTTTGAGTCATCAGATGTGTAGAAATCTCTCTGATTGTTCCTTTCAGCGGCGTCTTGTGTCCAACCGTTCATCCTGCCAACCACATCAAGACTCTTTCTATCCTCTGGATTTCTTCGCACGTGAAGGGAGCTCGTTTCTGGACGCTCTCCGTGGAATCCCTTGGTGTATCCCCCTGGCACGAATGGTTTCAATAGATGACTCACTCGAGGAAAACCACAGCAGGGGGAACTGAAATCAACAAGATCGTTCGCTCACATCCGGCCCAGATCTCTTCCCCTCACTCGCACGCGGCCTGACCTGTAGCGATCGAGGAATCACTTTTCACTCCCCTCCCACTGCTCTACCCTCACCTCGTCCCCTTCCTCCTCGGCGTCTCTCCGCCACCAGAAATCTACATCCCTCGCTCCCATCCGCTCCGAGGCCTTTTGAGGCGGACCCTGGCGGAACCTCGCGATGAGGCCTGTTTCAACAGCATCACTTGCACCGGATTCTACCATGCGCCTGCCTGCTATCGTAGAAGTTTTCGAGCTCGACTTGGAAGTCTTGCCGTCTGCTCCCTTGCTCCTGCCCCTCCCACGAGCATCGTCTCGGCTCATGGCAGGAGCTGCTGCGGAGGCATCTTTAGGATGGTGTACCATCGTCTTCTTATCCAAATCTGCCCCATTCCTCACCATCAAACTTCCAAGACACATGTAGAGGCCTGACCTCCTCGCGATCGGAAACCTAGTTCGTGCTCCTTGTCCTCCGCCTTGCCTTTCGCGCTCTGTGGAACGAATAGCTTGCCTGCAGCTAAGTTGAGAACAAGCAGGAGCAGGAGCAGGGGCAGGAGAAGGAGCAGGAGCAGGAGCAGGAGCAGGAGCAGGAGCAGGAGCAGGAGCAGGAGCAGGAGCAGGAGCAACCAGGTTCAGCGAAGTTCCCTTGATCCAGCCGTGCGGCAGCCGAACGGGGACGAATCTGCAAAGTCTTTGCGGAGACTTGAGACTTCCGGGTCGCAGCTCCCAGGGCCGAGTGAATGTTCCTGACTTTACGAGGTTGAGATGGGGCGTGGGGAACGTTCTTGAGCTTGCTCTGCAGCTTCTCCTGCTGGCCGTCAGATGAAGGGAAGAGTGTCGGGCGGGGGAGTCGGGGAGGACCTGGATCGCATTGTTCTCGACGGTGTAAGGAGACGTCTGCTGGCTGGAAAGATCGTAAGAGCACGCACGGGAGGAAAGGGAAGGGCTCACTCCCACGACGAGACCCTGGCCTGTTTCGACTTCTCCTCCAGCAACCTCATGAGCTCGAAGCTGAGGCTGCAGGAGCAGCAAGTCAGCGATCAGAGTCTCCGACGGGCCTCACGCACTCTGAAGAGCTCTTCACATCCTTCTTTGCCGTCTCCTTCTGCCCCCCCAGGCCAACACCTGCCCATATGCTCGAAGTGTTCCGATCGCCATCGCCCGTACCGGACAGGACAATGTCCGCGTCTCGGCTGCGAAGAGAGGAGGCCTGCCAGCAGGTCACAACACAGTACAGGAACGAGAACTTCAGTGTACCGTCTGTCTTGATGATGCTGACTTCACTTTGCTCTTTCCAGCACCCTACAGCAGGTCTGAGACAATGGTCTGATTCAAACCTGTCCCACCTGAGCCGCTAGGTACTTGGAGGATACATTCTTGATGTCAGCTAGAGGTCGTCTCTGACCCAGCAACGTGTAAGAGGAGGAACTCACACCATGAGCATCAAGTGCAACACAGCATAAAATTCATCTCACCGTCTTCACCGATTTCATGGTAGGTACCTGCGACATTTGTGCGTAGTATGCACTAGGTCCTGTGCTGGCACCTCTTCCTGCTGTGCGCGTTCTTACAAGAAGGAACTTGGCATGCAATAGGCAGTCTGTCCCTCAGACACATGAAGTTCCTCCCTTCTACCCTCCTGCTTTTCCTGCTGCATATTGATGGCCTTTCCTATGGCTCAACCTCGTTCCTCTGCTCCCCTACACGTCCTCTCCCCTCCCCTCATCTCCTCTCCCCTCATCTCCTCTCCTCTCCTCTCCTCTCCTCTCCTCTCCTCTCCTCTCCTCTCCTCTCCTCTCCTCTCCTCTCCTCTCCTCTCCTCTCCTCTCCTCTCCTCTCCTCTCCTCTCCTCTCCTCTCCTCTCCTCTCCTCTCCTCTTCGCTCTTCGACGATCCTTCCTGCTCCGCTCCCATCTTGCAACTCCATGGCCCCTCGAGCGCCCTGTCCTCGCCTTGCCCTTCCCTGCCTGGCTCCGTTGCCATAATGTCTTGAATGGCCCAAGGGCGGGAAAGAAAAGAGGGGTGGGTCATGAGGATTTGCAGGGGTGGGGGTCATTATTACTGGGGTACAGAGAAACAAGAAGCGGAATTTCTTGAAGTTACGAAATAATTTCAATATTGGGAGAATCTTTTGGGAGAAGTACGTTAGGGACGGGGTACTTTCTCATTTACTTTACTGATATATTGAGGGTGTATTGAAAATTTCTATTGTGGTCAACAATTAGATATGGAAGTGGGTGGGGTCATTTGAAAAGTGACCTTCAGGGTGGGTAGTGCTCTAGACTGACGGGTAGAGCTACACGGGAAAATTCTTTGCATGCACCACGAGAGCCCGACGATGGGAGGGGCGGAGGAGAAGGAGGAGGAGGAGGAGGTCGGGGACGAGGACGAGGACGAGGACGAGGACGAGGACGAGGACGAGGACGAGGAGGAGTGAGACGGAGACATCAAGGAGAACAGGAGATGGTGGGTTGAGATGATGAAGAGCGCGCTCTCGCAAAAAAGATGCCGTATACACGCACGAAGGAAGAGTGGGATGGGAGGTAGCAAGGAGAAACAGCGCCATAGGAGCAGCTAGGTACACACGTGAGTTTGATCAGGACAGAGATGAGTATTGATGTTGGCTGGAAGCAAGGATTGTGCCTTGCACTGAATCTGGCGATTGATTTGCGAGAGGGCAAGGAAGTATTAGCTGTAGACAACTGCTTGCATATCCTTGTGGCATGATGAGAGTTAAACTGATTGCTATGACTGTGCAGGTTGCCTGTGAGAAGCCTTCAGCGAGCATGGTGGGACCGCATGCCATGTGAATCGCCACTGACTCGTTTCGAAGGAGGACGGCATGGATGACGATATTGCCCTGCTCTCGCAGGTGCAGCAAGACTCGGACGATGACGTTGGTGAGGACGAGCTCCAGGCTCCTGCCCCCTGGTGACGGTCACTTGTCTCAGACCCCGAGCTGCTGCAAGCGCTGGGAGACTCGGAGGACGAAGAGAGTGAGTGGAGAAGTATTGACCATGTTAGGTGACTTGCGGTAGCAGAGCCTGCAGCGAGCCAGACCACGGAAACTGCGGAGACGAACAATGACTTTGCGTGAGACAAGCTCCCCTGCTGCTTCTGCTCCTGCTTGACATTCCCTTGCAGCAAGAAGTTGGACGGCTCGAGGAAAGCATACCTCTTCAAGAGATCAGTCGTTTTTGCCAAGAAGTCGACGGGTGAGGGTGCGACTGTCTTGGTGGCGACTTGTGACTGAGCCCGCAGCCTTCGACCAGCCGCGAGACATGCCGGTCAACGACCTCAACGTCTCTCCCCCTTGCTCCCTCCCCCTCCTGTCCCGTTGACCCTCGCGCCGAGTGCAGGTAGGAGGAGACAACAATGCTTCGCCAGCGGCTGAGAACAAGGTGATCCTGCCTTGCTGGGTCGTGTGGACTGACGGGAAGGCAGGCGGAGAAGGAAGAGGTTTGCAAGTACAGGTGAGGAGAGGCAGGTTGCGAGGGTCCGGAGCGCTCACGTTGTGATCGTCGACAGTTCGATTCGAATCAAAGAGAGGACGGTGAGAAAGGCTGGTGGGGTGGGACTGATGTGTCGGCTCTGACATCTGCTGCCAGATTCCAGTTGCTCTTCTTGATAGCTACCTGCAAGCCAGGTAGAAGCGTCGAGTGACGGTGATGACGTGCGTTGACATGCCCTGTAGAACCTTCGTCCGGCTCTCCAACCTGAAGAAAGTCCCGGAGAGCGGCGACTGGTGAGGGAGGAGGAGGAGGAGGGTAGGGAAAGATGACGCAAGTCAGGGTTACGATCGCGGTGGTTGTGCATAGAAGCTCAACGAGGGGCTCGAGCAACGGAGGTATGTTGACGGAATGAGATGGAGGAGAGGAGGGAGGGAGGGAGGGTCACAGCTGGGAGGAGGAGGGGAGGAGGAGATCGAGGAGGAGGAGGAAGGGGAGAGGGAAGGAGTGCTGACGATGCCGTGCAGGGAAGTACACGATATGGGGGCTGAGCGATCTGAAAGGAAACTCAATGGTGAGGAGGGGAGGAGGTGGAGGCTGGCAGATGGTGACGTGGCTGGTAGATGTTGATGCTGTTCGGGGAGGCGTACGAGAAATTCTGGAAGGAGGGGGAAGGGATCGTCGTTGCCGTGCTGAACGGGAAGAAGAAGGACGAGCAACCTGAGGCCTCGTCCAAGGGAGCAAGCAAGGACCCGTCCTTCAGCGTTGACTACCCCGGGTGACTCTCGCTGCGCCTGCGGAAGGCGGCAGACAGATGGGAGTGGGCTGAATGTTTGCATGCAGGCAGATTGTTATTCTTGGTAAGGCGCGGGATTACGGCAAGTGCAGATCCCTGAGAAGGTAGTGGAGATGATGATGATGGAGATGATGATGATGATGATGATGATGATGATGATGATGATGATGATGATGATGATGATGATGATGATGATGATGATGATGATGATGATGGAGATGATGGAGATGATGATGATGATGATGATGATGATGA
>NW_005434572.1:0-12678 GCF_000315625.1 Guillardia theta CCMP2712
TGGAGGAGGAGGAGGAGAATAGAGACCAGAAACTGTGTAACAGCGATGCTCTGCTCTCCTGGAGATCCGCTTGCGTTCTGTTGGAAGAATCTGCGATGGAGGAGGAGATGCGATATCTTCCCCGCCAGCTCCACGGGCTCCCAGTCCAGCTGGAGGAGCGAGGCGAGGAGCTGCACCTCGCAGAGTGAGGGAGCAGAAGAAGCAGAGAAGCAGCGGTCTTGAGGGAGAGACCAAAGAGGAGGAGTGAGGAGGAAGTGGAGCAGATGATGATGATGATGATGATGATGATGATGATGATGATGGTGATGGTGATGATGATGATGATGATGATGATGATGATGATGCCGACGACAACGACGACGATGGTATGATGGTCATGACGATGATGATGGTCATGAATAGAGGAGGAGGAGTATCTCACTCGCAAGGCTCGCTTGAATTCGATGAAGCTCATCTCGTTTGCGTCTGTATTCTCCTCCTTGGACGACGAGATCGCCTTGCGAAAGAGAGATGTCGCCTCCTCTGCTCGAGCTGTCATGGCGAGCGAGGCAAAAAGATGCAAGAAAAAGTGAAAGAGGATAAAGAGTAGCAAGAGAATCCGGTTTGGGGGGGGGGGGAGAGGAGTGTGGAGGAGGAAGATTTGGAGGAGGAGGAGGAGGAGGAGAACCTTTGGTCAGGCGAGCAGGAAGAAGCTTTAGCACGCGAAGGAAGTGGAACCACTCGGAAAGGTCCATGCTGACCGCGCGATAGTCGAGACTCTACGAGGAGGGTCAAGGAATTGACAAGAACGACAAGGAGGGAGAAGAAGAGCAGGTGGTTGAGAACGATAGTTGGTAGGAGCGTTGATGAGGACAAGGACAAGGAGAAGATGAAGACAGCAATGGAAGGAGGAGGAGGAGGAGATGCTGCTGCTGCAGATGCTGCTGCTGCTGCTGCTGCTGCTGCTGCTGCTGCTGCTGCTGATGATGATGATGATGATGATGATGATGATGATGAGCGGTGAAACATGGCAGCACCTTGATTACGTTCTTGCGAACGTCATCCTGCAGGTTGGCGAAGCGAAGGAAGGAGAAGGAGTCTAGCGAGACTGCCTGGAGGACCTCGACGTACCAGCGACTCTCAGGGTCTCCCGGCACGAAGGTCCGGACATGCTCGTGCTCAGAAGGGACGGAGAGGACGGCAGTACCCCAGTGAAGCTGCAGCCTCCCGCGGTCTGAGAGCTTGAAGTGCGCGAGGAGAGAGACGAGGGTCGGAGACTCTCCTCCTGACTCGAAACGTCAGCCTAGGTGGAGGAGGAGTTGGAGAAGATGGAAGAGGAGGAGGAGGGGAAGGAGGAGGAGGAGGGGAAGGAGGAGGGGAAGGAAGAGGAGGAGGAGGAGTTGGAGCTCACGGGCAGTCAAGGAGTTTGCGATCAGCTCGTTTACAGCTTTCGAAGCTGCGAGGACCTGAAGGACATGAGGGGCAAACAGGAGCGGAAGACAGGAAGGGATGATGATGATGATGATGATGATGATGATGATGATGATGATGATGATGATGATGATGATGATGATGATGATGATGATGATGATGGGAGGAGGAGGAAGAGGAGGAGGAGGAGGTGGTGGTGGAGGAGGAGGAGGAGGGAGAGGGAGAGGAGGTGAGGACCTTGTCTCGTTCGTGCATGGAAATGACGCAGCCCTTGCCGTAAGCGAGGAAGTCAGTTCCTCCAATCTGCGGGATCCTCTCCTGCTCCTTGTTTCTTGTCGCAGCTCTCAGGTCAGCGAAGAGACTCGCGCGGCTGTCCATCATGCTGGGAGAAGAAACCCCTCGCTGCTGCTCGTCGAGACTGTCTGACGCCCTCCGCAAGTCCTTGAGGATGTTGGCGCGCTGAGTGTGAGAGTCGACGAACTCGTAGTTGAGGTGGATGATGCTTGAGATTCGCTTCTCCCGCATCCTCCCGTCCTTCCCCTTCACTTTGGAGCAAAAGTGCGACAGAGCTGCAAGCTCCGACTCGCATCGGATGATGATGGTGTTGGACGTCTTGCTCCATTGGCACTCGAGGACCCCCTGGCCGACCAGCCGCGGGTCAGGAGGAGGGTTCTTGACCCAAGGCAGCAGCTCCCGCAGCTCTCCGCTCACATACTGCTGGATGATGCCGGTGAAGTGGGTGGTGAACGCCTGCTACACGTCAGCTCCACCTCCTCCGCAGCCTGCGCCTACCGCCTTGACGAGCTTGCTAAAGGCAAACTCCTCCAGGTTCCTCCTTTGAGTCGTGAAGATGCCGTCGTTCCCTTCCTGAGTCACCAGCAGGATGGCGACATACTGGCCAGGGTGACTGTGGAGAGGTAAGGGAGAAGGGAGGACGAAGGCGAGGAGGAGGCTGACCTCAACTTCAAGAACTCGTCGATCACGTTCTTTTTGGTCAGGTTTGCCTTCCTCTTCTTCTTGATCTCACCATTCTGACTGAAGTACCAGCTCTGCAGGTGCCCGCCCTTGAAGATGACGGTGTGCGGGATGCTTAGGGAGACGCTGCTTGTGCCATGCAAGGTTTGAGCCTCCAAGGGCGCGTCGTGGGCGTCGGAGGGAGAGAGGTCGGCGAGAGAGGGCTGGTCGAGACCTGACTCGATGCTCCTCCTCCCTCCTCTCGCCCTCCTCTCTCGGCTCCTCCTCCTCGACCCCTCCCACAGCAGCTCCAGGAGTTCCTCCCACTGTATGTACATGGCGCTGTCCGTTAACAAATGTACTAGGGGTGGGGTGATACCCCCCACCCTCATGCTAGACAGAAATCGATCTGTAATAGCTACTGAAGGGGTGGTGAGGTCATGGGGTAGGGTGGAGAGAACGAGCGATCACTTTGACAAGTTGCGAAAATGAGCAAATCGAACGTGGCGTTCGACACGCTCATGAGGTGAGAGAGGAGGAGGAGGAGAGGAGAAGGAGAGGAGAAGGAGAGGAGAAGGAGAGGAGAAGGAGAAGGAGAGAAGGAGAGGAGAAGGAGGAGGAGGAGGAGAAGGAGGAGGAGGAGGAGGAGGAGAGGATGAGAGGGAGAGGGAGAGGATGAGAGGAGGTGGTGGGAAGCAGCGGAGCCGAGGAAGGGCGGGGGGAGGGCGGCTGCTGACCCCGTGAACTGCAGGGCTCGTGAGGAGGCTCGTAGAGCTGAATCCGAGCAGCGCATCGCAGCTCGAGAGCTCCGCATAAAGTTGCAGGCGGAGAGCGAGAGGAAGATGAAGGAGTCGCTGGAACGAGATCAAACGATCCTGACCAGGAGGACGCAGGCACACATAGAGAAGGAGCGAGAAGATAACCAGAGGTAAGCCTTCGCCCCTTGTGCCGCTCTAACTCGCCGGCCGTCGCAGAATCGTCGAGAGGCTCACCAACCGATATGCCCGCGTGATGAAGCAAGACCCGCGAGGAGCAGGAGAGATTCGCGTCAGCCGGAGAGAGGAGAGCAAGGAGAGCATGCAGGAGACGGATCGAGTGAAGAGGATGATAGAGAAGCGACTTCAACCTGCTGTCGAGAAGAAGTCCAACGCACAGCTCGCGGCAGAATACAGAAAGAGAGCAGAAGCCAAGGCAAAGCTCAGGAAGGAGGAGGAGGAGGCGGCGAGGGCGGCGGAGGAGGAAGCGTTTCTTGACAGGATAAGGAATTTTGAGCTCTTTCCCGCTCCCTCCCACAGGCCGAGATCTCGCAGCCCTTCCAGCCGAACACCAGCGACCTTACAAGGTGAGACAGCGGGGAGGAGGAGGAGGAGGAGAGAGGGGAGAGGAGAGAGGGGAGAGGATTTCTCAGGTTGTCTCAGGTGGGCAGAGTGCCAAGAGCTCACAGTCGGCGAGGTCAGTGACCAATGTATCGGAGACGGTGAGAACATCTGAGAGGGGAAGGGAAGGGAAGGGAGGAGGAGGAGGAGGAGGAGGGATGGGAGGAGAAGCAGCAGCAGCACGAGGGTTCGGGTACATTTCTGACACGATGAGGCAGGAGAGTGAAGCCGCTGAGCGACAGCAACACGAGCATGACGTCTGGCAGTTCTCTCATACGGTAACAACGTTCAACACCAACCCCCTACACACCCTTGTCTCCTCCTGCTCCTGCTCCTGCTCCTGCTCCTGCTCCTGCTCCTGCTCCTCCTTCATCTCTTCCTTCTCCCTCTCCTTTCTTGCGACTTCTTTCTCTCTGACGCTCGGTCTAAGGTGAGGGAAGCCATGATCAACGCCAAGCTTCCCGTGCTGAACCTGCGCGGCATGCTGTGGGCGGGCGACTCTTTCATCGGCCGCGCGTACAAGAACCTGGACCGCATCCAGATGAATTGCCCGCTCATGATGGACGCCTCCTCCGCCCTGTTCCTCCTCGCCGACGGCCATCACTCCATACGTGCATGTGAACACGTGTGTAATCAGGTGAGAGGAGGACGAGGAGGACGAGGAGGACAAACTGGTGCTGGTGGTTGTGAGTTGAAGACGAGGAGCAGATGGCGGCGTGCATCGGCAAGAGGACAACAAGAATAGGGAAGAACATCAGCAAGGAGACGGTGGAGGCGCTCAAGCAGGGAATTCTGGACTGCGATGACATGTATACGAAAGACCCGACCTCCCCAAGTACGACAAGGTCGGCAGCGGCTGCGCCGTCCTCCTCCTCTTCCTCCGACTAGGGACACTTTACTGCGCCAACCTCGGAAGCAACAGAGCTGTTCTGTGCTCTGGAACTGACGCTGAAGTAAGGAAGTCCAACCGCCTCAACCTCCGTCCTCCTCTTTCATCTCCTCCTGCTCCTCCTGCTCCTGCTCCTCCTGCTCCTGCTCCTGCTCCTGCTCCTCCTGCTCCTCCTCCTCCATCTTCGCCTTCTCCACCTTCTCCTGGCATCTCGTCCTCGTGCAGTCTTGTGTCTTTCCTCTCGCTCAGCCTCTTCTCTCAGGATCTCTCGAGGGACCACGTGGTCTGGAACCCGCTAGAGAAGAAGAGGATCAGCTACACCCGAGCTGAAATCCGCGACAACCAGCTGACCTTCTTCGACGAGGAGACAAGAAAAGAATTCACAGCTCCAGTCACCCGAGGGTGACGAGCAACCTGCTCCTGCTCCTCCTGCTCCTCCTGCTCCTCCTCGTCCTCCTCTTTCTCCATCTCTTTCTTCTCCTTCTCCCTGTGCTTGTCCTCCTCCCTCTCTTCTCCTCTCCTCCTTCTTTTCCTCCTCCTCCTCCTCCCCTCCATGTGCTCATCCTTCGCCTCTTGCTTGCCCTCTCTTCGTCATGCTGCTGCTCACACTCTGACATGCTGCTGCAGCATTGGGTTCGCGCGACTGAAACAATCGGGGGGATGACGAATCGTCCGGAGATCAGCGAGCACGAGCTGACACGCAAAGATCGCTTCCTCGTCGTTGCATCGCGCGGCCTCTGGTCAGTCATGAGCAGTCAGGAGGTTGTGGATCAAGTGAGGGAGATGCTCATTGAGGTGACGCCTCCTCCTCCAGCTTCAGCCTCTCCTCCTCCTCCAGTTTCAGCCTCTCCTCCTCCTCCTCCTACTACTACTACTACTACTACTACTACTACTACTACTACTACTTCTATTCCTCCTACTACTCATACTACTACTCCTACTCTCACTCTTACTCCTCCTCCTCCTCCTACACTCCTCCTAATCCTCCTCCTCCTTCTACTTGTCCTACTCATACTCATTCTCTCACTCACTACTACTCCTCCTCCTCCCCTACCTCCTCCTTCCTCCTCCTACTCCTCCTCCTCCTCCTCCTCCTCCTCCTCCTCCTCCTCCTCCTCCTCCTCCTACTTCTCCTCCTGCTTGTTCCTGTTCTCTTCGGTTCTACTCCTGCCGTCCCTTCACTTCTCTTCGTTGCCTCCTTTGACTTTCTCCTGCAGTGGCCGAGCCGCGTGGACTCGACAGCCTGCAAGGCCGTCTGCTCGATGCTGTGCGAGCTCGCCATGGAAAAGGCTCGGAGGAGAACATCAGCATAATCCTTGTGCGAACCTCCTGCTGCTCCTGCTCTTCCTCTTGTAGCTATTGCTTCCTCTCCTTACCTCCCCTTCAGATTATCTTTGACGACGTGGCTGAGCTCGGCCTTCGCGATCTCTACGAGAAGAAGGCCAAGACTGCGAGCTACTCGCAGAAGCTGAAGGTCTCGGACAACCTGCTCCTACCCTCTTCCTGCCAGTCTCTCTTCCCCACCACGTCTTCCTCTCTCTTCTCCATCCCTCTCCCTTGGTCTCGGCATGCCTTGTCGCTGGTTCATCCTGTCCTCATCCTCACGCTCTTGCAGGACATCAACCTCCGCCGCGGGGATCTCACTCCTTCCCACCACCACGAGCAAGGGATCGACGCTCTCGACTGACCTCCGACCTCCCATGTCCCTGCTCTCTCTCTCTCCCATGTCCCTGCTCTCTCGCTCTTTCCTGTTGCATCTCCTCTGTTTCTACGCTCCTCCTTCCTCTCTCCTCTGTTTCCTCTCTCTACCCTTCTCTCGCTGTCTGACACTCGTTGCGCATGTCGATAAAGTATTCGAGCGAGCAACAGGGAGAAGATGATGAAAGCGAGGGGCACAATCACCATCACCAGCACCAGCACCATCACCAGCACCAGCACCATCACCAGCACTAGCACCAGCACCAGCACCAGCACCATCACCAGCACCAGCACCAGCACCAGCATCAGCACCAGCACCAGCACCAGCACCAGCACCAGCACCAGCACAAGCACAAGCACAAGCACCAGCACCATCACCAGCACCAGCACCATCACCAGCACTAGCACCAGCACCAGCACCAGCATCATCACCAGCACCAGCACCAGCACCAGCACCAGCACCAGCACCAGCACAAGCACAGGCACCAGCACCATCATCAGCATCATCACAAGCACCAGCACCAGCACCAGCACCAGCACCAGCACCAGCACAAGCACTAGCACCAGCACTACTAGGCTAGCACAAGCGTTGTTACTACAAGTAACAACAGTTTGAGGGGGGCCTGCTTTAGCAAGGGACTCGAGAAATGCAGACTTGGGTAGGGGCGCGGGGGAAGGGAGAGGAGGGGGCGAGGGCGAGGGGGGAGGGGGGAAGGGAGGAGGTGATGGGGACAGTGGGAGGTCTCAGTTGGCTGCTCCTCGCTAGTCTGATCGCCTGGTTCGTCGCTGTTGAACGACCGAAGCTGGAGGGGCTGCAGGAGGTGAGACGACTGGCGGTGGAGATGCAGGGGAAGGTCCATGATCTCTCTGAGGAGGTGAGAAGAGAGAGGAGGGAAGAGGGAGGCAGCTTGCATCAGATGCTGAACATCTTCAGGTTCAGAAGCTGAGAGGGGAAGCGACAGGTCGAGACGTAGCCATCCGCGAGCTGCATGAGAAGCTGGAGAGGCGGGTGAGCCGCTGGCAGGAGGGGGTGGAGGAGAAGCTTGCTTCCTCCAAGCTCATCGTCCAAGACTTACAACGGCAGCTGGAGAGCGACAAGGCTGGAGGAGGAGAGAGGGAAGCCTCCCTGCGAGCGGCACTGGGGAGGCTGGAGGAGCATGTGCGGCAAGTCACAAGAGCATTCGAGGAGCTGCGGGAGGACGTGAAGAGCTCGGAGAGGCTTGACGAGGCCTTCGCTCGCTTGCAGCAGTCTCAAGGCGCCGCGCAAGGGGAGGAGAGAGGACAGCAGGACATGCAGGAAGCAACGGGAGGACGAAGGCGGGGACAAGAAGCGACAGGAGGTCTGGTGGAGGTGCGGGCAGGAGACTGGGAGAGGATGAAGAAGGAGGGCGACACCTGGGTCGTCATGTTCTACTCGCCCTGGTGCGAGCGGTGCGCAAGCATCGCCCCCTCCTTCCAGCAGGCTGCCCTGCAGGCTCCCGTCCACTTCGCGCGCATCGATGCAGCTGAGCATCCGGAGGTGGCAGAGGAGGAGGAGGTGCGAGAGTTTCCAACCATCCGCAAGTGGGCGAGAGGACGAGTGATCGACGTGCTCGAGGAGGAGGCGAATGTGCGAAACCTGGTCGCCTTCGCCAAGAAGGAGAAGTGAGGAGGAGAAATGCGAGTAGACGTGAAGGGAGGTAAGCGAAGAGGGCGAGGGACGATGGAGATGTCATGCTTGAGCTTTAATCGAGTTATGCGTGTTGGGGGTTGGGTTGGATCGAGATCCACTGGTTGTTCTGGTTGATCTTGAACGGCTGCCAGCCCGTCAGTCTCTCCACTCCCTCTCCCTCTACCCTCCCCCCCCCCCCTCCCCCTCCCCTCTACCTGCACAGCCACCGTCCGCTTGTCCGCCGCTAAGATCGTCCAGTATTCATTTGCTGCTCGCGTGTCAGGCTCGAGCGCTAGATAGAAACCAGGGGAAGGGTATGCGTAAGAGAGGGAGATGAGGAGGGTCAAGGAGGAGAGGAAAGAGGCAGTGGCAGAGGAGGAGGTGGAGAAGGAATCGAGGAGCATGAGGGGAGGGGCAGGAGCAGGAGGAGAGAGAGCTAGAGGTACCGAAGGCCTGCTGGCGGGTCACGCCGTTGGGCTTGATCTCGTTGTAAACGTGCATGACGCCGTCGGAGCTCTGAAACCCGAAGAACAATTTGTCGGGGGTCTTGTTGTCCGCGAAGATCCACACGATGGGGTAGCCCTTGGCGGAGGCCTTGGACGGCAGGAACTGCTTGTCGTTGTACACGTACGGGATGTTACCGACTGCCCCGGGAAGAGCTGCAGGAGGGTCAGGCCTGCGAGGCAGCAGCTTCTAGAGCACCGGCTGGGTTCGCGGGAGGAGCATCTTGCACGGAGCCAGACTGCGCGCCGGCCTGGGACTCAGTCACAAGAGGCGCGACATCACACGGGGAGAACCTGCTGCAGCTGAGGCTGAGAGGCGAAGGCAGGAGGAGCCTGCGGCAGAGCTGCGGAGGTCTCAGTGAGAGAAACAGATAGCAAAGCCTCACTTCCTGCCGACTGTTGCTGCGCTGGCTGGTAGGAGAACTGCGCCGTGCTCAGCTGCCCTTGGACAGGCTACCAGGAACAAGTCAAGGAGGGGAAGGCCGGTAGTGGGAGAGGTGAAGGCACCTGGGGTGGAGGCTGCCAGGCGAACTGCTGCTGAGAGTTTGCCGGGTAAGACGCTTGAGCAGGTTGCACGTTCAGCCCCGGCTGGGTCTGAGGCACATAGGAGAACATGGCTCCTGACTGCTGAAGGGCAACAGGCCCTCCTCCCCACCCGGCGTCCGACCCCTCGTCCATGAGCATCAACGACTGAGGAGAAGACCGGAGTCCGCCTGAGAGCGCTATGCTCTTACGCTTCACCCGCTCCTTGGCCGCATTGAGGTCACGGTCACGCTGCACGAGGGACTTCTTGTCGGACTGCCGGAGGTTCTGCCAGGTGTGAAGGTTGGAGGCGATCTTTGACAGCGTCGCTTCCACTTGGTGGTGGTCGGTCTTGCTGTCGTCCAGCAGCTCCTCAAGCGAGTCGTACTTCTTGTGCGCAGCTTTGAGGGCTGCCACGTCACGGAGAAGGTTCGCGCGAGCATTGAGCTCCTGTCCCTTGGCGAATCGCTCTCTCGCCAGCAGAAGGTCGTTGTGCATCCTCGCCTTGTCCTTGTGCATCTCTCGCTTCGTTGCCGCCACCCGCTTACGGAAGAGTCGAGCCTTCGCCGCGAGCTGCTCCACTGTCTTCTTGTCTTCCTCCTCCTGCGCGCGAGCTCCTCTAGCAATTGCCTTGCGGGTATGCAGGCGTGCTTGTGCGTCACGCAAGACAGAGAGGTCGCCAGCTTTAGCAGCGTTGGTGACGTCATGCCTGGCCTCCAGTACTTTGGTCTCTCTGTCGTGAAGAGCAAGGATACTGTCGCGCTCGACGTGCCTCGCCTCTCGCAACTTCCTCTCTTCACTTCTCGCTAGGTGATGATCCTTCCGCAGCTGCTTGGACAGCTTCGCCATCGCTTGCTGTAGGTCATGGACCTGATGGAAGCAAAGATCAGACGCCTTCTAGCACAGACAACAAGCCAAAAAGCACTCCATGGAGAACGTTACCAGGCATGGAGGATGAATGCAGAGAGGAGGAAAGGAGAAATGAGGGGAGGGCGACAGGAGGGGAAGAGAAAGGACCAAGAGGAGTGGTGGAAAGAATGAATGCAAACATACTATGATAATACTGTGACAACCCAAACATCACCAACCTGATCTTTGATCTCCCGCGATTTTTTGATCGCCTCGTTTGCGAGCATATTCTCTGCATCAACTTTGGAGCCACTTGAAATCATGAGCTTCTTTGTTTCTACATCCTTAAGCTTCTTCGCGCTGCTCGCCTGCTTGTCTGCTGCTGCCGCCAACTGTGACAGCTCACGGAGACTGCTGGCGTCTTTCTGTGCAATGGTTCGCTCGAGCAGCAGCGCCTTCTCCAGGTGTCGCTCCGCATGTCTGTGGTGGTTGGAGAGGAGAGCCAGAGCATCGTCAGAGGAGGAGGCCAGGAGCACCAGCGCCATCATCGTCACCCCCACCCCGACCGCCGCCAGCGCCGCCCTCTTGTCCACCATGATCCCCTGCCAGCCTGAGCAAAGCCAGGAGGGTAGGATAGACCAAACACATTCTGAGGGGTAGGGTAGTCAATTATGAAGGGGTAGTGATGAAACCGAAGTCCAAACATAAGGCGAATTCCAAATTTTCAGGGGGACGACAAGATAAAAATAGCACCTTGAAGCATCTAGAGAGCAAACCTGTAATGTACAGGGTAGGGTGATTAAAGTGGTTGGTGGGGGTGTCTCTTCTGGAGGTGGGGGTAGTGCGAGGGTTGGTCACCAAGGAAGGTCGAAGAGACACGTTAACTGAAAATAACTAGGAGTACCCACCCTATTAATTAGTGGTCAATTAGGGGGTAGAAATGGTAAATTGAGGGGTAGGTTCAATATATTGAGGTACGGGTGCATTACCCCATAGATTAGGGGTGGGGTGGGCACGGGAGTATGCAAGGGGGTGGGGTGGGAAAGTCGGGTGACGATGGAAGAGGAAACATGGGGCATGCTGGTCGCCGCCGGCTTCTTCCGCGCTCGAGTGCTGGGGCTCGACGCCTTCGACAAGATGCTGGGAGGTCTTGCGTGGTGCCTGCGCGCCTCCAGCGTTGACGTCGAGGTAGAACTGCACTACGATGAAGCCATGACCCTCGGTCAGAAGATCATGCTCGGTGAAAACATCGCCGCCGCCCTGCGATCTATGCGCTGCCCCTTTCCCTTGATGTCACATCAGATTCGAGGGCTTGACTTCTCTGCATTGTTCCCCGTGATCCAGTGGCTGGTCAAGCAGGTGATCTCGACACGCGAAGAGCTTGCGGAGAAGACCAGGAGGCACGCGAGCCTCAAGTTCTCGCAGGCTCACGCGGACTCGCAGGCAGGAGAGGAGAGGGAGAGAGACACGTCAGCTCGTGCGCTGCGATCTATCAAGGACAAGTATAAGCCTAAGAGAAAGTATAGACAACGATCAGCCAGGAAGGAGCAGCCTGAGCACATGCACGTTCAGTGTGTGCTGCTGGAATACGGGCAAGCGCTCCCTCAGGGGAGAGGAAAGCATGCGGAGGACGAGACAGAGGGAGACGAAGAAGCAGAGCTCAGAGAAAACCTCGACGAAGTGGAAGGAGACCTCGAGTTTCTCTCTGGCAAGCGGGTCGGCGCGCTGGTCGGGATGCAGTCGGAAGCGATTCAATCCTTGACAGCAGAGTATGAGCAGCACTTCCAGATGTTCGGGGGAGACCCAGAGCGAGCCAAGCAGCAGGGCAAGGAGCAGGCGCACAAGCGGGCTGTCGCTGCTCTCACCAAGCAGATCAGCGTAGCCAAGACCAAGTGCAACGCGAGGAAGTCAGCGTTCGAGACCCTCGCGCAAGAAGTCAAAGAAACGCAGGCGACGCTGCAGCAGCAGAAGGCAGCGACGGAGCGTGTGAGCTCCGAGCTGGAGAAGCTCAAGGCTGTTGAGACTCCGGAGAACAAGAAGGACATCGCGATGCTGGAGGGCCTGGTGAACCAGAACGAGAGCTTGAAGGAGCAGGAGGAGGCGTTCCGTGAGCACTGCAAGGGAAGCAAGCAGGAGCTGCTGTATCGCCTCAAGGAGTTAGACGAGGGTCGCGGGCTCCCTCAAGACGAGCTGGAGAGGCTGGTGAAGGTCGAGGGCCTCTACCAGAGCGAGACGGAGAAGCTGCACAAGATCAGCGAGCTGCTCGCCCGCAAGACTCAGCAGGTGCACGTGCTGCGAAGAAAAATCGACGACGTGGCGAGCAGAGCAGAGCTGGTTCAATATGAGCGAAGGTTTGTGGAGCTGTACGAGCAGATCGCGTCGAACCTGGAGGAGACAAGGAGGTTCTACAACAAGTACAACTCGCTGACTGACTGCTCCAAGTTCCAGCACAAAGAGATCTCAATCCTCAACAGCATCAGCTCCTCGTTCTCGAGCGTCGCCGCCAGTGAGAGCAGAAAGGCTGACTTCTCGCAGCAGCTGCAAGTGATCAAGAATGGCGTACAAGACAATCTCGCGAGGGTGCAGGCCAAACTAGGTTGATGAGATGGGGAGGCGAGGAATGGAGGAAGCGATAGGAAGAAGGGGGAGGGAAGGAGGGAAGGGAGGGAAGGAGGGGTGGGCGAGGAGCTAACTTGAGGTTCCAGATGAAGCAACAAAGAAGAGAGACGAGGAGGCTGCGAAGTTGGCGAAAGCGATGGAGCGACAAAGGATCTACTTCAAGGCCGTGAAGCAGTTCCAGGAGGAATGCCAGAAGAACGAGCAGCT
>NW_005434572.1:12990-15248 GCF_000315625.1 Guillardia theta CCMP2712
GGAAGGGGAGGGAGGAAATGGCAGGAGATGAGGACGAGAACGAAGACCAATGGTGGAGATTGGGGAAAAAGAAAAACGAGGAGGAGGAAGAGGAGGAGGAAGAGGAGGAGGAAGAGGAGGAGGAGGAGGAGGAGGAGGAGACCTCGTTCTCGTTTCGAGATTCGATTGGGATCTCTTTCACCCCATCTCGTCGAGTCCAGTCGAAGGTGGAGGAGGGGAGGGCGACAAACCTGAATGACTGTGAGCATGAGAGAAGGTATTCCAATAACCGGAGGAGGAGGGAGAGAGGAGGGAGAGCGAGGGAAGAAGAAGGAGGGAGGAGGGAGGAGGGAGGGAGAGCGAGGAGGGAGGAGGGAGGAGGGAGGAGAGAGGAGAGAGGAGGGAGGAGAGAGGAGAGAGGAGGGAGGAGAGAGGAGGGAGGAGGGAGGAGGGAGGAGGGAGGAGGGAGGAGGGAGGAGGGAGGAGGGAGGAGGGAGGACTAGTTAAGTTGAGTGGAGGGGTAGACTGACTTGGAGGTCGGGTTCTGCAGTGACATGGTGATGTAGGAGCTTCCTGGCGTCAGGTGGGTCATGAGGGTCACGGGAGGTGGGGGAGGCACCTGAGAAGAAAGGAACGGGCGAGTCTGAGTGCCCCGACTGGATCACCGCGACCACATCCTTGGAGGCTTCGCGTCCTCGTCACTTCCCTCCCTCAAGGCGTCGCTACTCACCCGCGTAGGGCAGCCAGTTGTCGAAGAGCAGCACGTCCTCCCTCCACTCCTCCTGCAACCAGTCAAGCTCAGCCCCTCCTTATCCCGACACCCTCTCACCTCCAGCGAGAACACGAACACGGGCAGGATTCTCGTCCCTAGCGCCCACCTCCTGGACTTCTGCAGAGGCGTGAGAGAGACGCCTGGCACTCGCGCTCGTGACCTGCTGCTTGTGCATCTCCTCCTCGCTCTCGAAGTCGGGGAAGAAGCGCTAGTACAAGACACAAAGTCAAGCATGAGGGGTGATACAAGTAAAGCAGTTGCACCT
Organism: Guillardia theta CCMP2712; assembly: GCF_000315625.1. Lineage (NCBI taxonomy): Eukaryota > Cryptophyceae > Pyrenomonadales > Geminigeraceae > Guillardia > Guillardia theta. The sequence goes on from NW_005434572.1 coordinate 14,007, forward strand.
GAGAAAGTACGGGAGACGCAGCGATCAAGCCGGACGCGAGGTAATCACTGAGCCAGAATGGAAAGTCAACATGCAAAGGTTTTGGGCTGAGTAGGGGGAGGGAAGGAGGGAGGAAGAGGAGGCGAGAACAGCAAGAGATGTGTTGGAGGAGGGGCAGGTCACCTGCTCTCAGCCAGAGCGCGAAACAACAAGGTTGAGTCGATGTAGTTCTTCTGGCGTACCAGGTAACGCCCATGCTGTGATCGCACGTGTCATGCGAGCAACGAACAACAAATGAGGGGAAATGAAGTCAAAATTGAAGATAAAATAGTCATCACTATCAGCGTTAGAGGTATATCATCACCTTGCTTTCGTGAACAGTGTCCGTTCGCATCGCATGATTCAGCGCCATCGCAATCCTCTCATGCTCCAACAGACTCTAGTGGGAAATCGGGTCAGCAGCTACCTGTCATTTGAGCAACAACTCGAATCTTCTCCTTGCCATCTCAGCCTTCTCCCTCTCCTCCCCTCTCCTCCCTTCCTCTCCCCTCCCCTCCCCTCCCCTCCCCTCCCCTCCCCTCCCCTCCCCTCTCCTCTCCTCTCCTCTCCTCTCCTCCCCTCCCCTCCCCTCCCCTCTCCTCTCCTCCCCTCTCCTCCCTTCCTCAGTGGAACTTCCTTGAAACGTGCCTTCTGCTTCAGGTCCAAATGACCCTGCGGAGGAGTGTGGAGGAGAAGGGAAATCGCCGCTGGCTGAGCGTGTACAGGAAGGGATACAGGTAGACCACTGGCACCATCTCCTCCTCCTGACTTTCATGATTGCAGCAGCAAAGAGGTTGACAATCTAGGCAGAACAGTGTGGTCTGTTCAACCCTCCCTGCTCCTTGCTCCCCTCCCTGCCACCCTCTCTTCTACCTCATTTTTCGATCCTCCCTTCCCCCTCCCCCCTCCTGTTTCTTCTCTTTCTTTTGTGACGCTCATGGTTTTCTTCCTCCCTGACGAGTGTCGCTCAGGTATCGAGGTCCGAGAGGAGCTCTGGCGGGTCCCAAGGTAATTGAAGGAGGATCAGGAGGGGGAGGAAGGGAGGGGAGGGGCGAAGAGGAAGAGGAAGAGCCGGAGGAGCAAGAGCGGGAGTGGGGTTGGGATGAGGAGGAAGAGGAGCAGAAGGAGGGGAGAGGAAAAGGGGGGGAGGAGAGTTTACCTCGAAGTAGATCATCAGTGAGCCCTGCGAGTCGCTCGTTTTTCATCGCCTGCCGCTCTCAGTCT
>NW_005434572.1:15348-21727 GCF_000315625.1 Guillardia theta CCMP2712
ATGTGAGACCAACAGCGCGTATAGTCGAGAACCGACCTGAACATCGGGAGCGAACACATACTGTATGGATGACGTAACGACTTGAGCAAGCTCAGCTTGGAAACGAAGACTTCTCCTCTGCAGCTGCGATCCGATCATTCCTTTCTTCTCCTCCTCTGTTTCTTTCCATTTGACGTCGTATCGTCTTGGCAGGCTATTCACTGTCACTGTGCCTTCACCGCTATGTGAACTTCCAAACAAGCAGGGACCGGACGCGAGGTCAAGGACAACGAACCTCGACCGCGTCAAGAAGGCGTCGCTACCACTCGCCGAGTCGTGAGACATCTTGTAGCGGTAGATGTAAGAGGATCCAAGCGAGTGCGCCGACGCCTGTCTGCTATGAGCCACGTCGTCCGGCGCGATCGCTTGCTTGTCCATGTTGAGGATGAGAATGGAGTAAACCCCCTTGCCGTGCAGATGCAGCGAGTCGTCGTACTTGGCAGACTTGGAGTTGGCCTCGTAGATTCTCTCCAGCTCACTCTGCACATCTCCCTCAACGATCACGTCATACACTGGAACAGCTTTGCTCTCCGCCTCCTCCTCGCCATCCACCTCCTTTTTGCCCCAGCTGGCGTCGGATGGGTTTCGAACCTCTCAGTTCGCCTCATGGAGGATTTGATCACGCGAGCAAGGGAGGAGCTATCGGCATGGCTTGCATGGATGACATCGTAGAAGATCTCGAACGCGACGTGAAGCTTCTCGCCTGTCTCAGCACACCGGGGCTGGTGCTCAGGCATCGTCTGAAACAGCAGCCGCTCGAACTCGTCCTTGTCGAGCCGGAAGGGAGGAGGCTCAGCTCCTGGCCCGAGGTCGACGAGGATCACCTTGAGGATGAGGGGGATGTTCACTGGGCTCTCGTCCTTGTCGAAGGCGAACTTCGGTATGTGACGGGGCGCGCGCGTGGGGTCGACAGGCAAGGCGAGGAAGAGGAAGACGGCAGCTGCCAAGGGCATGTTCATGGACCACCTTGCGCTGCTCTTGATCTCTTGTCTCGTCGCCATCGCTCCCTCCTTCACCTCGTCCTCTTCGCCTCTCCTCCTCCGCCCCTCCTCCGCCCCTCCTCGGATCCCGCCACGCATTGCTGTCGCTGGATCGCTGGGTGGGGGTGATGAGACATGTAGGGTGGGGTACCCAAAAGAATATGTATGACTTTAATACTGGGGGGTGGGTCCTACAGAGGGGTGGAGGAGGTAGGAGAGGGTAGGGGTAGAGAGACGGCATGGGGTAGGAATGATGCAAGGAGAGCAAACTGCATGAAAATGGGGAACAAGAAATGGAAGAGAAGCGGCGGGGGGGGGAAGAGATGTAGAAGAGAGAGAAGAAGAAGAAGGCTAGTTGAGGAGAAGGTGGGGGAGAGGGGAGAGGCGATACGGTAAGGTTGGACAGCAGAAGCATTGGGAGCGAAAAGACCATGGCAACTTACATGGACTGACGTTGCTGGAGCTAGGAGTGACATGAAGACACGCAAGCCCAAAGATAAGCAACATCTCCTCGTCGCCTTCTCTTGTGGTCCGAAGTCTGTGGGTTTCTGAGATCGAGCAGGCGGCATCCGAACCATGGCCACGAATATTCACCTCGCAACATGCTCTACCGAGAAAGCGCTCCTGCATTACGCGGAGGAAGGCGATGTGGAGGGGTTGAAGGCGCTTGTAGAAGCGAACAAGGAGAGTGGCCGACTAGATCTCAATGCGGCGGACAAGAGCGGCAGAAGTGAGAAGTTGAAGTTTCTCTTCCTGCTTTGACTTTTCCTTTTCCTTCAGCCATTCTTCACATTGCAGTGGAGAAAGGAAACATCGACATGCTCGCCGCCATCGTCAAGTTTGATAGAATCACCCTCCACGCTGTTGACCGCAAGGGCAGGAGTGCCCTCCATCTCTCCGCCCTCCATGCGCACGAGAGCGACGCTCATTTGCAGTGCCTATTCCTGCTCCTCGACTTGGGAGGGACGGTCATGGCCAGCCTGAAAGACCAGGAAGGATGGTCAGCTCTTCATGCCGCCGCGTCAGTAGGAGCGAGCAACACTTGCCGGCTCCTGCTGCAGGCCGGGGCTCCTTGCAGCCCATGCGATCATGACGGCATCAACCCGCTGATCGTTGCAGCGAGGAGAGACCACCTTCAAGTCGTCGAGCTCCTCCTCGCGCATCGATCGTCGCTCGCACATGTCGACTTCGATGGCTGGAACGCCCTCACGCATGCGGCTGCCTGCGGGAGAGACCGAGTGGTCTCCCTCCTCCTCGAGAACCTCGCAGACCCTTCTTGTCAGGACTTGCACAACGGAACTCCGCTGCAGCATGCTGTGAAGAACAGGCATCTGACCACAGCAGCGCTTCTCATCCAGGGTTTGTGTGCTGTCGATCTCTCTGACTGCGGGCTGCATGACGAGGCCTGGCTCTTCACCCTCTGCTCCTCCTGCTGTGCTGCTTCCTCTCTCTCCCTCTCTCGCAACGCCATCGACACCCTCAAGGCTTCGAGTGTTTTGACGGCGGTAGAGCGCAGCTTGCCAGCGCTCATGGTGCTGGACTTGTCGTGTAATTCCATCACGGACGGGCTGACGTTTCCGAGCCTGACCAACTTGAGGAGGCTCGACTTGTCGGACAACGGTCTCTCTGCTCTGCCGGTGGGAGTCGAGGCGATGCTCTCCCTCGTCAGTCTCGCCGTTTCAAAGAACAAGCTGCAGCAGGTGGCGCCAGAGCTTGCGAGGCTAGTGGGGCTGCAGCGGTTGGACTTGTCAGGAAACTGCCTGTCCTCTCTTCCTTGTTCCTTGTCAAGCCTGACTGCACTTGTCACGCTTGACCTCTCTCACAACGAGTTTGACGAGCTGCCGGCCAGCCTGCTAGGCCTCTGCTCGCTGCAGGTCTTTGACTGCAGCTTCAACCGCCTCCAGCGCCTCCCCCACCTGCCAACGTCGCTCGTATCACTCAACCTGGACAACAACAAGCTGGAGGAGCTGGACCCGCAGCTGGGGAAGGCAGGGCACCTTGAGACCCTTTCTGTGCGCAACAATCAGCTCGCGACTATTCCTCCCACCCTCATCGCCACGAGCATCCGCAAGTCTCGCGATCTGCGGCTGGACGGCAACCCGCTGAGTGCGATCCCTGAGAACGTGCGAGGCGATGCCGACGCGACCCTCGGGTTCCTGGAAGATGTCTGCGAGGGGCTGGAGCAAGTGCTCTTCATCCGAGTGATGGTGATGGGGGAGGCCGCCGCCGGCAAGACAAGCTTGGTCAGGTGTCTGCACGACCCCGACATGTCGCTCAAGGCTCTCCTGCGTCAGCCTCGCCTCCCCGACACCGGCGGCTCGACCTTAGGGGTGGAGGCGACACGAGCAGAGACCCGATGCCACGCGCTGGGCACCAACGTGTCGCTGCAGTTTTGGGACCTGGCAGGTCAGGCCTGCTACCTGGTGGGACACTCGCTCCTGATGTCCGACCGCCTCCTGCCCGTCTACGTGACGGACAGCACGAGCGACGAGGCAGCTGCGATGCAGAGCGCGTGCAGGTGGCTGGACACGCTCATGCTGGCGCTGCCCGGCGCATCCTTGCGTGGAGGTGAGCAGGAAAGCAGCAGGAGCTGTCAGCCTGCGCTCTCCGTCGTCCTCATAGGGACGCGAGTGGAAGCAGGAGGATGCGACAAGATCACAGCGTGCCAGAAGCTGAACAGCCTGGCGGACATGCTGGTGGCTCGCACGAAGAGCTTGCATGGACGAGTCTTGAGCGTAAAGGCGGTCATGGGCGTGTCAAACTCGACGCGAGAGGTCGTTGACGCAGATGGGAGGCGTTGCGATGACGCGCTTGAGCAGTGTGTGGATGCTCGGAACCCCAACGCTGAGTTCTCTTTCAAGCTCGTGCTAAAGAAGATCGCTGAAGTCTCCATCGGCATCCTCTACACGGACCCTCAGTACCCACGAGCTCTTGTGCCCATCGCCTACAGGTGGCCGCGATGTTTCTTGTTCCCTCCTCCTCTCTCACTCCTCGTCTTCTTTCGACGCTTCTCTGCTGACTGCCTTGTCTGTCTCCCTCCTCTCCGCAGTCGCTTGAGAAGCGCTCTGAAGGACAAGGCGTCCACCCCGGTCTTGCATCTCTCTCAGGTTTTTCTCCTCGCGCAGAAGCACGCGGGCATCACGGATGAGCCCAAACTCTTCCGTGCTCTGGCGATGCTTCAGTGCTGGGGAGTCCTCGTCCACCTGCAAGACTCGTCCCTGCTCAAGAGCACAGTGCTGCAGGTGAGAGCGGAGGAGTAGGAGGAGGAGGAGGAGGAGGAGGAGGAGGCAGTGACGGACGGCAGGCGCACTGGTGCTCGCAGCTGGTATACACGCTCTTCATGTGTGCTCACCTTGCGAGCATGAAGCAGAGCCCGGGAGGAGGAGGAGAGTCGGAGAGGACGTGAGCGCTACTCGTCTCTTGCTGCAGCCGAGCCTAGAGAAGGTGATACAATAGATGGCAGGCTGGCGGACAAGGTGGACCTGGAGGCCCTGCGTTTGGCAGACCCCGCGGGCTCCCTCATACTGCGAGGAATCCTGACACGACAAGCAGCCCAGGCGAGACGACGGAAGGGGAAGGAAAGGAGGGAAGAAGGGAGGGCAAGAAGGAGGGGAGGGAGGATGAAAGCAAGGGGGGGAAGAAGATGGGGTTGGTGAGAGCTTGGCAGGCCATGTTCGCGAAGCTTGCGAGAAGTGCTGGCTTGAATGAGATCGACTTGTGTCTACACCTCCTCGAGCATGTCGGGATCTTGTGTCCGGTAAGAGCAGGAGGAAGCACTGGTAGGTGTCGCTGAATGGGTTCAGGTTCGGAACCAAACTTACCTCGTCCCCTCTCTCTTCCAGAACTCCATGCCGCCAAGAATCCGTTCGAGTGAGGCTGCTGAGACTGAGAGCAGCTTCTTCTCTGACTTGCCTCTAGTCACCTGCAGCTCTTGGAAGCACCTTTGGAGTACTCATCGCGAGTACAGGTTCAACATCCTGCCGTACAAGGTACCGCACCTCTCCCCTCCCTTACCATTTCAATCCTCTCTGTACTGCTCTTTCCGCCGCCTACATGCAGGAGAAGAGCCAGTACCTGCCTGTGCTATCCGCCTTCTCTCCTCTCCTCTTGTCCCTCTTCTCTTCTCGACGTTCTCTAGCTCATATCGAGCATCGTTTGGCGTGCGAAGCTGGCAGGAGCCTTGACGGTGCTGCTTTGTTCATCGGTGGATCTGCGAGCGGGTGAGAGCGAGGGCTTGCTTCCCCTCTGACGGCAGGCAGGAGCTGTCTCCGTCATCACCTGGGCCGAGGGACTCTTCCTGCAGAAGCAGGACGGCACCTCCGTCCTCGTGGACACTAAGCCTTCTCACTGCACCATCTGCGTGTACACAACTGAGAGGCGGCGAGGAGGAGGAAAGGGGCATGACTCTGAGTGCTGGGTGGAACGAGTGCAGGAAGCGATCGGCAAGTTGTCTTGTCGGTTCGCAGGAGTGTCGGTGGAGATCTGGATCAGCTGCCCAGAAGTTGGATGCCGGTGAGCTCAGCTTGCGTCTGAGAGCTAACCAGCTGACGGGGCGGCAGAGAGTTCCTCCCCTTCGAGAGGCTGTCGGGAGGGCGAGGAGGTCAATGGGAAGCGATGAGCCAAGTCTGGAAGCAGGAGAGGGAGGAGGAGGAGGAGGCCAACGCCATCTGCGGTCATGTGCCAACAGCGCACGCGTTCCCTCTCAGCACTTGGATACGCGGCAGAGAAGAAGCGCAGGGGAAGGAGGAGGAGGAGAGTTGCGAGGAGATCGACTCGGAGCTCATCCGTCGGAACTCGAGCAGGAGAACAGAAGAAAGGTTCGGAGGAGACGAGCTCCCCCTCAGCTTCTGCACTGCGTTGACCAGCTCAGCCTCCTTGAAGGCTGACAGCCAAGTCGCAAGAGGAGCAGGTGGACCGCACGACTTTTACTCGGGGGCTCAGCTGCTCGCTGTTGCTCCCATCCATCACGACGGGATTGAATTCGGCAAGGAAGTGTCGGCATGCGCAGGTGAATGAAGTTCTTCTCTTCTCCTGCTCCTCTTCTCCTGCTCCTCTTCTCCTGCTCCTCTTCTCCTTTACCTCGCTCTCCTGCTCCTCTTCTCCTGCTCCTCTTCTCCTGCTCCTCTTCTCCTGCTCCTCTTCTCCTGCTCCTCCCCCTCACTTCCTCGGCTTCTGTTCCAAGACGTTGAACCGACTCACTGCTAGAGGAATTCGCGCTATACATGAGAGACCCGATGAATCCCAACCAGGTCAGCTCCATCCCCCCTCCTCCTTCCCATCCCCCCCTCCTCCTTCCATCCCCCCCTCCTCCTTCCATCCCCCCCTCCTCCTTCCATCCCCCCCTCCTTCAGCCATCCCCC
>NW_005434572.1:21827-33959 GCF_000315625.1 Guillardia theta CCMP2712
GCTTCACCGACTCCGGGGTGAACGTCACCCCCACCCGCATCCTCTGCCCCGCAGGTAAGCAGCCGTTCCGGAGAATTCCATCCCCGTCTCCCCTCATCCTGATCCACCTAGGAGGAGAAACTTGAGAGGATGAAACAGGGCATGCAGGACATGCGGGACTGGCAAGAGGAGGAGGAGGAGCAGAAGGAAAGGACGAGGACGAGGACGGAGACGGGACGGGGACGACGAGGACGAGGACGAGGAGGACGAGGACGAGGACGAGGACGAGGACGACGAGGACGAGGACGAGGACGAGGACGAGGACGAGGATGAGGACGAGGACGAGGATGAGGATGAGGACGAGGACGAGGACGAGGACAAGGACAAGGACAAGAAGGGGGGCATTGGTGCTGTAAGGCTGCTCTCTCACCTCTGACAGCTTGAGCGTCTTGTTCGCAACCGCCTGGCTGGTGGCGGGGGAGAGGATCATGGAGAAGTACAAGGGGATGTTCGAGAGGTTCAGCAGAGTGAAGTCGCGGTAGTAGATGCCTCCGGGCACGCAGGAGCTCAGCATGATCTCCGTGGGCTGCAGTGCCAGCACCGACTTGCACACTTGAGCAAGCAGCCTGACGCTGCAGGTGTGGATCTCCCCTCCCTCCGTCGACCCTCCCCCGAGGATCTTTCCGGTGAAGTTCAAGGTCCCGGACACGGACACAGGCGAGTTGACCGTCCCTGAGACTGGCCCGATGACGCTCTTGCTCGAGGTAAGGGAGACCGCGTCTCGCTGCCCTCCAATGATCGTCTGCTTCGAGCTCAAGGCGTCATCTTGGTTCTCCCAGTCGTACCGTGCGGGAAGGTAGGTCAGCACGACTCTCTGCTCGCTCCGAGCTGGGATCTGAAGCTCGTGGATAATTCCTATAGTGTTGAAGAGCTGATTGAAGTCGTTCTCAGCTCCTAGCGATGCACTCGAGCTCGAGTCACTGTCTGGCAGGTTGTCATTATGCAGCTGGAAGCTGATTTCCTGAGGACGATCGGAGCTCAGGTGGACCAGCATCGGCCCCTCCCCGTGGTTACGGATCTTGATCGCTCGGAGCACATGGTTCCCGTTGCTCGTCACCTTCCCAAGGTCCAGCACTGCGCCCACATCCACGTCCAGCATGCGTTCCGACATCTCCAGCAACCCCTGGCTACCGTTCCGATCCTCTGCAATGTCCTGATTCATCCTCAAGGGCTGTCGATCACCACCATTCGCCCCTCCTCCTGCTCCTCCTCATGCTGCTCATGCTGCTCATGCTGCTCGTGCTGCTTTCTCCGTCTCTCCCACCAGACATGCGCATGTTGGTCTATGCCGTCAAGGCCTCATAGAGCCGACCTGGCTCATCCCTGCAGCAAGGTTTCACGTGGATGCATCCTGAACAGGTGACAGGCGCTGCTTCTCCTCGCCCGCTCTGAGCAGGTTCGTCGTCGTCTCGTCGGTGCTCGTGCAGAGCTGAACAGCTTCGTGTGACAAGTTAGCATCGAGCAGATAGCAAGCATGCCCTATGATGACATACATGAACTTATAAGGCCTCTGTATTCATCAGAACTCATCTACCTACTTGAACAACGTTCTACATCCTCTTCCGCATTGCCTCTCCAAAGAATTTCCTTGCCACGTTTCCTTACCGCTTTCATTGTGATGCCATTTACCCCGATTCCACAAACGTGAAGCGCGTAAAACCTTTTTCTCCTCACACTCAGACTGTGTCAAGCCCTGCCTTCTCGATCTTTTGATCTCTCTCCTCCCTCTTCCTACTCTACTCTACTCTTTCTCCTCTCCTCGTCCCTCCCTCCCTCCCTCCCTCCCTCCCTCCCTCCTCCCTCTCTGTCTTCAGCAATGGCATGCTCCACTGAAGGTGAGTGAGATAACTAAAACATTGGTTATATTATGAAGTAAAACATCTAGTACACTATTAAAATGCCTTGTATAAATGGTCTACTAAACTAAAAAGCTTTGTATAGCAAGGTCGTGGGAAAGGTAGCAAACATTTGCTGCCCTTTGCAACTTTACTCAAAGTTAAGTTAAAAATTAGTACGAGGACAATCTTCCTTTAAAACTCACCGTTACTGCCGAGCGCCGGGGGCCCGGCTCCGCTGGGTCCGGGCGCCGCTCAGTCGCAGCCGGCCGCCCGGCCAGTCCGGGCCGACCTCTTTTACTCAAAGTTAAGTTAAAAATGACCCCAAACTCAAGTTGACCGATGGTGCCACCGGGCGGCCCGGCTGCCGGCTGCCACCGGAGTGGGCCAGGGTGGCAGCAACGACACTCCCAGTTCCATGATTGAAGGCAATGCGGGCTCGGATTGAATCCACTTGTGACTTGAGCAGTCACGGTAAGATAGGAGTGCATATTAATTCATATCTACAATCAAAAAACATCATTAACAACAACGAGCCTAATAAGACCACAAAATCTCAGTGTTTGTCTTCTGCTTTTGAAGGTAGGCGTCGAGGAATGTCTGATCCGACCACAGCACGACCTTCTTCTTGCAGGATCCTTGCTTTCCATCTTGACTTGACAGAACAGGGCTTCCACATTCCGAGGGGGAGCCACGAGCTACAGTAGTAGTGGTACTGTACATCATTCCATTGGGTTCTCAACTGGATTTTATTCCGTCTCGGCGGGGTCTTTTTCTACCTGGATTTTTCTGAATGAATAGGTTTTGGATTTCAAAGCGAAAATTTTCCTTGAAATGTTTTACTTCTGTCAAACCACGCCATTTCAAATTGTGGGATCCTGCCAGCACCGTGCCATTTCTGGAATTTTTTTAAACGTTGTACAGAATGTACCAATGTTGTACACGGTGTCAGTTTGGGAGACTCACGTTCAAGCAGATCGCGCCCTGTGGGCACCATGTTGTGAGATGCATACATCAATGTGATGACAAGAACATCTTTTGATGCCAAATTTGACCAGATTTGAATGTATCATGTGGGAAAACGACTGCATGCAGAGTGTTTTGAGGATGATCATCGGATGCATATCATGTTGCAATAAGAATTTTGTGGAAAGGAAATATTTGAATCTCAGTTCGTTGAGTTGCGTGTAAATGCAAATATGCTTTGAAGCATTGTGAGCATAGTTGTAACTGTGCATTGACTTGTAATAGTGTAAGGTATGCATTCAAATTTGCATGCTCACGCTATCCAATAATTGTGTGACTTTCCTTGTCATACTTGCACTGAAACACCTCAATTCTGATGTGCCAAAGCCCTGATCAGCTGTTTTCACACTTTCAGAAGGGAAACATGAAAGGAATCGATCAGAGAGGCAACCTTCGAAGACATAAAGGAAATGCTGTTCTCCTTATTGCGATGACGGCCTAGCTTCCTGTACCAGAATGCTTCGTCGGTTGTATATGAAACATATTTCAAGAGACTTGCTGGTGCTTTGCCATGATTGCATTTTTTTAGGCTTCTCCCAACGCATTCCACAACAGTTTGAGTCTTGTGAAATGCTCTCAACAGCCAGTGGCATGGCGATTGTAATATGTCATTGGAGTTTGAGAGGCTGGGGGAGGAGAGATGAGGGGAGAGGGGAGGGGGGAAGGAGAGGGGATAGGAGGGGTTGGAAGGAAAAGCGAAGCCTGGGAAGTATTGATATGCTGATCGCGAGAGACTGGGAGATGCCAGAGGAGAGACGGTTTACTCAAGACCACTAGCGAGGAAGGGAGGAGGGCTTGGAGGAGAGGCGAGGAAGGAGAAAGCTTCGGGTAGAGACGGTTTACTTGATACCACTAGCGAGGAAGGGATGCCTCAGAGCCTCCTGTGCAGTCATCCTCGTGCGGGCATCGATATCGAGGCAGCGGCGGTTGAGGAAGTCCCAGATCGCATGTTTCTCCTCCACCACCAGCCAGCCCTTGCCTCCCGCTTTCGCGCTCAGGGAGCTTGATAAGGTCAGGGCATAGCTGAGATGCCGTTCGAATGGTAGCATCCCCAGGCTTCCCGCCACCATATCACCCTCATCCTCATCCTCACCCTCATCCTCATCCTCATCCTCATCCTCATCCTCATCCTCATCCTCATCCTCATCCTCATCCTCATCCTCATGATACAACAACAACTACAATACCAACAACAACAACAACAACGATACCAACAACAACAATTTTACTTCAACGTCGAACTTGCATTCTTCGATGACATTTCTGATCTTATCTCTGTACTGACCCGTTTACCCATAGTTGTGCTTCCACTCAGCGTCCATGCTCTTGATGTGCATGCGCAAGCTGCAGTGCTCAGACCATACAGTCAGACCAGCGCACTTACTTACACAATGAGTGTACCAGTAGATCTCCATGACCGCCATGTTGTCATGTACAGACAAACAAACAAACCAACAGTACGGACAAACGAACAAACAAACAGTACGGACAAACGAACAAACAAACAGTACGGACAAACGAACAAACAAACAGCACGGACAAACAAACAAACGAACAGTACGGACAAACAAACAAACGAACAGCACGGACAAACAAACAAACGAACAGTACGGACAAACAAACAAACGAACAGTACGGACAAACAAACAAACGAACAGCACGGACAAACAAACAAACGAACAGTACGGACAAACAAACAAACCTTCCCTTCAAATTTCAAAGTGTTAGCAAATTTTTTGGATGTGTGAAATCAGATTGGTTACATGTTATAATCAGACGCAATGGGTCGGGCACGCATGTCGCGCCAACGATGATTGTTTCCTGGGGTTGAAACACGCATAAGCCCACAATCAGCTGCGTTGAGAGGCATCGAGACTAGAAGAAATGGAGATAATATGTCCTCCAATGAAAACATTGACTTTCAAGATGTGCCACCTTCCAGTTTACATAAACCCCTGTTCTTGAAGATTCAAAGTTCCTTCCTATCTCAACTTCAGAGTTCGATTGAAGTTCGATGGACAAATAGCACCCTGGGCTTACGGGTTCTTTTAACTCCTGGTTGTTGAATCCGCTATCATGAAGATCACGATGATCTATGCCAGGTTGTTCACAGGTGCGTTTCCGCTTGGCAACAAATAGCAACGCTTAGCAGATGTGATTGTTTACACATCCTCATTGTCATCCCTATTGTGATCAGTAGAGTTTCAATTGTCTTTGGTGAAAATTCAAACCTTGTTGCCAACATGATTCATTTAGGATCCTGACACCTCTGTTTCGATTTGCATGCAACATCATTCTATTTGTTTGCATCTCCTTCTTTTGAAAAGTGTATCTCAGAGTGTTATACGGTCTACTGTGACATCCTCCCGAAGTTCCTCCTGTCCATTGCGTGCTTTGTGTTCTGTGAGCCGCTACTACCAGGACAGTGCTGCTTCAGAGCTGTTGTATACAAGGGACCACAGTAATCACCATCATGGTCAAGCATCTTTTATTTGTTGGCAAATAAACAATCTTCAGAAACTGTTATTACGCAGATTCAAGTTTGCATGACTGATACAGCCTCTGCCTACTCTATATATCGCTTGATCCCTGGTATCACAGCCTAGATGTCAAACATGCAATACTATCTCGGAGTGTGCAAGACACTTTCCTGAAATTGCATGGTTGGAGCAATTGCGAGAAAGGATTTGCAGAGAGAATAAGCATTTGCACGGGTTGTCATGAAAGATGCTTCATCAACATCATCGGCAATGCCGCAGTAACACGATGATACGATTCACTGCCGTGATTATCAGCGTAGAAAGGAATCTCATATCGACACGTCTGAAGCAAGCATCTGATACAAACGATTATCTTCTTAAAACTCTGAATATCGCCAACCATATCATGTACCTGCCATTGTCCAATCAGCACATCTACAGTGTTCCCGATGCAACTCACTGGCCATATAGGTTTGTGCCACGAAGGATACCGTAGACCATGAGACAGAGAGAAACACAAGGTAGACACTGTTTCGTATGATGTTTTTGCTTACCATCACAGTTTCAAAATACATGCTGAGATCGGCTGTTGCTATGCCATCTTCTGTCCATTCTGAAATTACACTTGAACATTTTGAATGAATCGTCATTGTGCAAAAATTTGAATTTTTTGCTCAGCTTTGACATCATCTTCGGCCTAAGCTAAGTGATCTAAGTGGTCTTAGTGCAATTTGAGGCAGCGTGGTAATGATAGAGATGTTGCATTGGCTTTATGTTGAGGAAGAGATGTTGAGTTCAAATCTCTTGCTACTTCTTGAATTTCACAGAAGAGACCAAGTCATCACAAATAGACAAGTAACCGTATCTTCGTTTCCTGCATATCAATGCATGGTTAGATTCGAAGTCTCACATTGTTCATTATCGTCCTTACGCGCGTCAATGGGACAATCTCACCATCTCTTGTTCGTCGAGGGAGGGGGGGGCTGGAGTGGAGACAAATGGGGGGACCCCCTACCCATCATTTTCCCATTTGAAATTCAGAGACTGGGGGGTAGAGGGTGAACCTTGGTCAAATTCGAACCGTAAAACTCGCAACGCTCGAGAGTGTGACCCACCCTACGCGACAACGAGGTTTGGAATGGAAATAATGGGGTCAAAGGCGTGGCGATTCAAACCCACATCGCGGCCACCCCCCTCGAGTATAAGACTCTAGCTCAGGTGGGTGCTGTTTGACCACGCGTTCGAATCCTAACGGCAATCGAAGAGATTGCTTTTCAGCGTCAATTCCACTACCAGAATGCCCAAGACTTTTATGATTCTCGCCCACTCCTGAAATCAGACTACCTACCCTGACTTCATCTCTTCTGAGACATACGGGTGGTGTAGAGGTGATAGTCGAGGGAGCTCTGCCAGCCCACGGGAAATGCTGACATTGACAGTACAAACTTAGTACGGAGGGGAAAAGGGGATCCTGATACAAAAATCCTTGAACCCGGTAAAACTCAATTATACCTCGGTACAAACAGGCTAGCCTGGTACAAACAAATCCAGTCGAGAACCCAATGGAATGCACGCGATACCCGGAGGCAGCCGACTGACCACTGTCAGTCGAGACGTCCGCTGCCGCCACAAAGCGGGCGGCCGCGGACGGAGAAAGGGCAGCCGCCGACAAGGAGCCGGCGTTGCCCGGGGGTCCGCCTGGGGCAGCGGACGGAGGGAGGCTGGACACATGAACACGGTACCGCTCGAGGCAGTCCTCCTCGCTAGCCTCCGAGTCAGCGGTAGCCGAGTCAGTGGTAGGCGGCGACGCCGCGGCAACACTTCGAGGTCGTCACTGGCGGGATTACACTTGGCGGCCTGCCTATCGGCACGGCCCCGTCGGATGGATTTCATGCTAGTCAGCTCCGAGCGAAGGTTTCTAGCAACATAGGATTTACTGGCAGAAGGTAAAAAGTGCCTCAAGCAAAACAAAGCAGGAACAACCTAAACCTCCAGGCACACAGCACACAGCGAGAAGCTGCACAAACATAATGCTGGAGCGATCCTCTACCGTCGTGTGAAGGCTCCTGCACCGGCTGCAGATGGCGCGGCGATCCCACCTGCCCCGGCTGCTGTGCCTGATGACGCAGGACGCCCCCCGGCATCTGTGGTACACATCCCTGGTTTGCGCGCTCTCGTCGACTCGTCTCATGAGCACTTCATTCCTCCGCCTGCGCAGCGAAATGTGACTCCTCTTGTCATGCGCGTCTTCCCTCGCCATGTGCATGCTCGCGCTGCGCTGACCGATCAGCAGCGTGATATCCTCACCTTGCACAGCCGCAGGACACACTCGCTCAAGTCGCAGGATAGGGTCTTGCAGTCTACCATCTTCGCTCATTTTCCTGAGCGAGACCTGAGCCACTCTCCGATGCGAGTCTCGAGCTACTACCCCCTCAAGGCCTTCCCGCACCGCTATGCTCAGATGCTCGACTGCTATCTCCATGGCATGCCGATCTGCCAGTGTCCGACGGAATGTGATGGATGTCAGCGCGAGCTCGATCCCTCCGTTGCTGCACATCATCTCCAGACCTGCAAACGCCGATCCTCCAAGCTTCCAACGGCGCATGACAACCTTACTCGTACGATTCGGTCGATGCTGAACGAAGCTGGTCTTCAGAGCGTCATCGATACAGTGGGGGATCCTCGTTCTCGACGGCAGGTACCCTCCCATCCTCATGGCCGCAAGATGAAGGGCGATATCCACATCCCTGGAATCCGCGATCGAGGGTCCGAGCAGTACGAGGGCTTGATGGCGGACGTGACGTTGGTCCACCCTTACATTGGTAGCTCTCCAAGTGGGGGGAGGTCAACCTCGACGCCCTCCATGTTGCAGCGTCTGAGAAGATTCGCAAACATCGCGCTGCATATGCTATGACTACTCCTCCTCGAGCGTTCATCCCTCTTGCCATCTCGACGGACGGTACCCTGCATCCTGACACCCTCCGCTTCATCTGGTATCTTGCGGACATCATTGCTCAGCGCTCGATGCCTCTTGAGGATGCGGCGTTTGGTCGGCACTTCGTGCCTGATGACGGACCTGCTGCTGAGGTCTTGGCTCGCAAACGCGCCGCCACCTATCAGCGCCTCACCATGCAGCTGACGCTGGAAGCGCTCTTGTCTGGTGCGCAAGCACTCCTCGAGCCAGAGGACAGCTCCTCCTCGGACTTTGTCGAGTCGCCCGAGGAGTCTTCGCCGGAGGTCTCCGACTCCGATGGGGGACACCCTTCGAGTGGCCCCGACGATGGGCGCGGAGCTGGCGACTCGGAGGCGTCTCCGTCCCTCACTGTGACGTCGGGTGCCTCCGGAGAGCTCGACACCACTGGGGTGCTTGCTGCTGGTCCGAGCTCGCCTGCTTCCTCCCCGGCATCGGTCGGGTCACGCCGGTCCTTGGGCATTGCCGCGGCGTCGCCGCCGTCACGGGCGGCTACCGCTGACTCGGCTACCGCTGACTCGGAGGCTAGCGAGGAGGACTGCCTCGAGCGGTACCGTGTTCATGTGTCCAGCCTCCCTCCGTCCGCTGCCCCAGGCGGACCCCCGGGCAACGCCGGCTCCTTGTCGGCGGCTGCCCTTTCTCCGTCCGCGGCCGCCCGCTTTGTGGCGGCAGCGGACGTCTCGACTGACAGTGGTCAGTCGGCTGCCTCCGGGTATCGCGTGTAAGGGATTTTCTTCCTCCTGCATGCTCCTGCTGCTTGTTGCTTGATTGCTTGACCCTTAGGCTGCTTGTCTGCGCGGCTTCGCGCTTGGGCTGGCGATGCCGCGTCTGGGTGCCAGCAGTGCTGGTTCTTTTCGGGCTTGTGTTTTGTGTGTGATTGTGCAGCTTCTCGCTGTGGACTGTGTGCCTGCCGGTTCAGCTTGTTCCTGCTTTGTTTTGCTTGAGGCACTTTTTACCTTCTGCCAGTAAATCCTATGCCAGAAGCTGCGCTTCTTCCTCCAGGGGTCATCTCCGTTTTTCCCGCGGGTCCAATCACAGATTCGTCGCTTTGACCTCTCTGTCCACCTGGCGCTTGAGAAATACCACCTAAATCCTATATACCGCTGGCCTTCCTCGCAGTACCTCGCCGCGCATCCCGACCTGCTAGAGTTTGCGAGGTTCAAGCGGGAGCTTCCGCATAGTCGGGGAGGGGACGAGTTCACGCCCTCTGAGGGTCTACACCCCGCTGTTTACTATACGGCTATCGGGAGGGGACGAGTTCACGCCCTCTGAGGGTCTACACCCCGCTGTTTACTATACGGCTATCGCTCGCTTCCTCGCTTGGTACTCTGACCAGCCCATGTCCCGGATGTTGCCCTCTCCTCATAGCCTGGACGTTCACTGCTCGAGATCTCTCCGTGCCCAGAAGCATCCTCTGGCGACCTTCTTCGTTGAGGCGCACGACTTCGTTCATAATGCTGGAGCGATCCTCTACCGTCGTGTGAAGGCTCCTGCACCGGCTGCAGATGGCGCGGCGATCCCACCTGCCCCGGCTGCTGTGCCTGATGACGCAGGACGCCCCCCGGCATCTGTGGTACACATCCCTGGTTTGCGCGCTCTCGTCGACTCGTCTCATGAGCACTTCATTCCTCCGCCTGCGCAGCGAAATGTGACCCCTCTTGTCATGCGCGTCTTCCCTCGCCATGTGCATGCTCGCGCTGCGCTGACCGATCAGCAGCGTGATATCCTCACCTTGCACAGCCGCAGGACACACTCGCTCAAGTCGCAGGATAGGGTCTTGCAGTCTACCATCTTCGCTCATTTTCCTGAGCGAGACCTGAGCCACTCTCCGATGCGAGTCTCGAGCTACTACCCCCTCAAGGCCTTCCCGCACCGCTATGCTCAGATGCTCGACTGCTATCTCCATGGCATGCCGATCTGCCAGTGTCCGACGGAATGTGATGGATGTCAGCGCGAGCTCGATCCCTCCGTTGCTGCACATCATCTCCAGACCTGCAAACGCCGATCCTCCAAGCTTCCAACGGCGCATGACAACCTTACTCGTACGATTCGGTCGATGCTGAACGAAGCTGGTCTTCAGAGCGTCATCGATACAGTGGGGGATCCTCGTTCTCGACGGCAGGTACCCTCCCATCCTCATGGCCGCAAGATGAAGGGCGATATCCACATCCCTGGAATCCGCGATCGAGGGTCCGAGCAGTACGAGGGCTTGATGGCGGACGTGACGTTGGTCCACCCTTACATTGGTAGCTCTCCAAGTGGGGGGAGGTCAACCTCGACGCCCTCCATGTTGCAGCGTCTGAGAAGATTCGCAAATATCGCGCTGCATATGCTATGACTACTCCTCCTCGAGCGTTCATCCCTCTTGCCATCTCGACGGACGGTACCCTGCATCCTGACACCCTCCGCTTCATCTGGTATCTTGCGGACATCATTGCTCAGCGCTCGATGCCTCTTGAGGATGCGGCGTTTGGTCGGCACTTCGTGCCTGATGACGGACCTGCTGCTGAGGTCTTGGCTCGCAAACGCGCCGCCACCTATCAGCGCCTCACCATGCAGCTGACGCTGGAAGCGCTCTTGTCTGGTGCGAGGCGCATGACGCCCTTGCGGCAACTCCTCGAGCCAGAGGACAGCTCCTCCTCGGACTTTGTCGAGTCGCCCGAGGAGTCTTCGCCGGAGGTCTCCGACTCCGATGGGGGACACCCTTCGAGTGGCCCCGACGATGGGCGCGGAGCTGGCGACTCGGAGGCGTCTCCGTCCCTCACTGTGACGTCGGGTGCCTCCGGAGAGCTCGACACCACTGGGGTGCTTGCTGCTGGTCCGAGGCTCGCCTGCTTCCTCCCCGGCATCGGTCGGGTCACGCCGGTCCTTGGGCATTGCCGCGGCGTCGCCGCCGTCACGGGCGGCTACCGCTGACTCGGCTACCGCTGACTCGGAGGCTAGCGAGGAGGACTGCCTCGAGCGGTACCGTGTTCATGTGTCCAGCCTCCCTCCGTCCGCTGCCCCAGGCGGACCCCCGGGCAACGCCGGCTCCTTGTCGGCGGCTGCCCTTTCTCCGTCCGCGGCCGCCCGCTTTGTGGCGGCAGCGGACGTCTCGACTGACAGTGGTCAGTCGGCTGCCTCCGGGTATCGCGTGTAAGGGATTTTCTTCCTCCTGCATGCTCCTGCTGCTTGTTGCTTGATTGCTTGACCCTTAGGCTGCTTGTCTGCGCGGCTTCGCGCTTGGGCTGGCGATGCCGCGTCTGGGTGCCAGCAGTGCTGGTTCTTTTCGGGCTTGTGTTTTGTGTGTGTTTGTGCAGCTTCTCGCTGTGGACTGTGTGCCTGCCGGTTCAGCTTGTTCCTGCTTTGTTTTGCTTGAGGCACTTTTTACCTTCTGCCAGTAAATCCTATGCCAGAAGCTGCGCTTCTTCCTCCAGGGGTCATCTCCGTTTTTCCCGCGGGTCCAATCACAGATTCGTCGCTTTGACCTCTCTGTCCACCTGGCGCTTGAGAAATACCACCTAAATCCTGACAGTGGTCAGTCGGCTGCCTCCGGGTATCGCGTGTAAGGGATTTTCTTCCTCCTGCATGCTCCTGCTGCTTGTTGCTTGATTGCTTGACCCTTAGGCTGCTTGTCTGCGCGGCTTCGCGCTTGGGCTGGCGATGCCGCGTCTGGGTGCCAGCAGTGCTGGTTCTTTTCGGGCTTGTGTTTTGTGTGTGTTTGTGCAGCTTCTCGCTGTGTGCTGTGTGCCTGCCGGTTCAGCTTGTTCCTGCTTTGTTTTGCTTGAGGCACTTTTTACCT
>NW_005434572.1:34347-35093 GCF_000315625.1 Guillardia theta CCMP2712
GACACATGAACACGGTACCGCTCGAGGTAGTCCTCTCGCTAGCCTCCGAGTCAGCGGTAGCCGAGTCAGCATAGGATTTACTGGCAGAAGCGGTAGCCGCCCGTGACGGCGGCGACGCCGCGGCAATGCCCAAGGACCGGCGTGACCCGACCGATGCCGGGGAGGAAGCGGCAGGCGAGCTCGGACCAGCAGCAAGCACCCCAGTGGTGTCGAGCTCTCCGGAGGCACCCGACGTCACAGTGAGGGACGGAGACGCCTCCGAGTCGCCAGCTCCGCGCCCATCGTCGGGGAAGACTCCTCGGGCGACTCGACAAAGTCCGAGGAGGAGCTGTCCTCTGGCTCGAGGAGTGCTTGCGCCCGCAAGGGCGTCATGCGCCAGTGGGGATCCTCGTTCTCGACGGCAGGTACCCTCCCATCCTCATGGCCGCAAGATGAAGGGCGATATCCACATCCCTGGAATCCGCGATCGAGGGTCCGAGCAGTACGAGGGCTTGATGGCGGACGTGACGTTGGTCCACCCTTACATTGGTAGCTCTGCCGACCTGACCAAGTGGGGGGAGGTCAACCTCGAGCGGCCCTCCATGTTGCAGCGTCTGAGAAGATTCGCAAATATCGCGCTGCATATGCCATGACTACTCCTCCTCGAGCGTTCATCCCTCTTGCCATCTCGACGGACGGTACCCTGCATCCTGACACCCTCCGCTTCATCTGGTATCTGGCGGACATCATTGCTCAGCGCTCGGTAT
>NW_005434572.1:40630-57321 GCF_000315625.1 Guillardia theta CCMP2712
CAAAAAGTGGGGGTAGTCAAGAGTGCTCCTCACTTTTCACATATCAACGTTGTAAGAGTGGGGGTGGGGTGGGTAGTGAATTCAATAAGATTGAATTCACTAGGGGGACAGGGGTAGATTAGGTACAATCAGGGGTGATGAAAGTAACAAGTGCTGAGTAGGGTAGGTAGGGTGGTCTTGAAGGACATCTGAGAATGGGGTGGGGTAGTGAACGATTGAGATGCAATCTGTGATTGGGGGGTCATATAAGGGAAAGGGTGGGGTGATCTTGGGGCAAGAAATGGACGTGCTGGAGGAGGGTGGGGTAGTTTTATTTTAGTCCCCAAGTTTTAATTCCGAGGGTCATGACTAGAGAGCCATTGGGAAACGAAAGGGTAGGGGTGGTAGGGGGTAGCGTCAAAAATTTGGGCGATAGGGGTACGGCATTAACTTACAGGGTAGGGGTACTCAAGGAAGTCAGTTGGGTCGGGTGAAACACGACCAGTCTTCCTTGTAACAGATGTGGGTAGGGGTACTGAAGAAGGGAGGGTAGGGGGTGGTGTGATGTAGGGTGGTGGGGTGGCATTCTTCGAGCAAGGATATGCGACGAGTGCGAGTTGAGGAGATGGTGGGCGAGGGGTCCCTTGCGACATTCAATGGCATCAGCATTCATTCTACCATTTCCTCGCTCGCTGCCTTGACCCCTGGCTCCCTCTAGCGCTCCCACCCATGTTTGCTCGCTCGCTCGCTGGCTTCCTCCCTCGTACGAGCTGGTGGAAATTGCGTGGTAGGGATGAGCGAAGAATCAAGCTTGAGGGCAGTGAAACAAGCGACCATGCATTAGAGTGAATAAGTGAATGAGCGAAAAAGAGAGCAGGGTGCAGACGAGGATAGATCGAGATGGGATCAATGGAGGGAGGGTGCGTCGAACGAGAATCTGACAGGAGAGCTGCAGTAGAGTAGTGATGCGATGCGATGCGATGCGATGCGATGAGACCTGATTGGTCTATGATATGAAGTTAATGTGAAATGCTACGAGATGGTTCGAGATTCCCAGATGGTGTCTTGCAGTCGTGGTTGATCTTGTGAGAGATTGGAAGTTGGTGACTAAGGAAGAGCAAGCGACATCACAGTAGTTCGGCATGCGGTGCATGGCAGAAACGTTAGGGTGTGTGCTTGCTGGTCACGCATACGGCGACAAATTTATGCACCACTTTGATAGCGTGTAGATTTACAAACATGTCCATAATGTGACTTTTGTTTATTCAGAACTACTGGTGGCCTTGTCAAGTCAACAAATCAGTTCGAGCTGGCTGGAAGTGCGAGAACTGATTGCTGCGAAAATCAAGCATGTGCAGAGAAGGTGCTGATCTAGCATAATCTGTTTGAATACCTCAGATTCTGGGAAACTCTCTATCTGGGGTCATCCTGTATTCAACACAAGAGCTCTCGAACAAGCGGCCTCACCCGATCGGACCGATGCCAGCGCTTGATTGTTCTGCTTCAGTTTGAAAACTCGGTGGTGAACTCGTACAGCTCTGAAACATCTGTTTTCTTCATTCGAAATGGCTGCTGCTGTGGTGGCGTCGAGAGAGGGTTCAATCTTGGACAATTTTCCTACAGGCGGCCGACTGTCTACAGTTTGCGATCTGAAACACAGAACAACTTGCCTGAAGCATCGGAGATCGTCAAAGAGAGTTTGCTTTCTAAGCAATCAGCAGGTACGGTGTGAACAGCCACTTCCCTTTGAGCGTTTACATCTGAAGAGCAATCGCAATGTTCAATTTGACTTGCTCTCACAGGTTTGAGCGGATTATGGCTTCCAAGAAAAGTGATGGTGTCGGACATGAAACTGTTTGTGTGTGATAATCAGTCGGGAGCTCTGCTCGAAAGCTTCTGGCTTGCGGACATCGTGGACATGGACGCGCGTCAGATCGTCGAGCGGGAGTGTCATGCCCCGAAGATGTCTCCCCTGCGAGCGTTGCAGTCTATCAAGGACTTGCTGGTCGGGCCCATGGAACACGCGTGCGACGACATCTACGACGACTCCACCCAGCGATCCTTCGCCATCTGCGTCTACAGCAGGAGAGAGAATCAGGTCCGCGCTCTCGCCTTCAAGGCCAGTAGCCCCCTTGAGCGTGTGGAATGGATTGAGTGCCTGACGGAACTCGTCACGGCTGCTAAGGCGAAGGAGCAACGGGCGCTGTCTAAGTTGGAGTGCTGGAATGCCAAGGTGAAGAAGGTCTACGACAGCTTCCCGTTCCAACTGTTCGTCATCCTCCTCATCTTCGTCAATTTCGCCTTCAACATTGCGGAGGCTGAGCTCAACACAGCACCAGACGATCCTCTCAATAATGTGAGTCGAGATTTTGGCTGATATCGATAGTGATAGAGTTGTTGGCAGCTCTTTCAGAACGCAGATAATTTCTTCACCATCATCTTCACGGTTGAGGTGAGTCGTTCTTTGTTTGTCGCGTCTCGTCGCTGATTTTCTGTTTTCTGCTTTTCTTTGTTCACTTGGACGTCTGCATGTCAAAGCTCGCTATCAACGTGACTGCAAACTGGATTACTCCGTTCCTGATGGATTCATGGAATGTCTTGGATACTTCTGTTGTTGTTGTCTCCCTGCTATCATTCTACGCCTCCAACATACCGGGAGTGAAGGGGTTCCGTATCCTCCGCGTCCTGAAAGTTGTGAGTGACTTTCGTTGGGACCCATTCTTGTCCTGTCTAACTGCCGTCAGGTCCGAGTGTTCAAGCGTTTGACGTCTCTCCGGATGATTATTACAGCATTGGCATCCTCCGTCATTCCTGTTGCCAACGTGTTTGTCATCCTGTTGCTCGCGAACATGGTCTATGCCATCCTTGGGGTTGGGCTCTTCAGTCAGTCGTCTCCTGACTTCTTTGGAACCTTCTCGCGAGCTTTCTTCACCATGTTCCAGTGCGTGACAGGAGATGGCTGGGCGAGTTCCGTTGCTCGGCCAATGATGGATCCGCTGGGAGGGTACAGCTCGAGCATAGCCATCTTCTTCCTGAGCTACATCCTGATCGTCTCATGGATCATCGTCAACGTGGTGCTTGCTGTCCTGCTCGACGAGTTCCTCAAGGCGGCATCCGACGAGAAGGCTGCCATGCACAGGGAAAAGAACTCAAACTCAGAGTTGAGGCTGCTCTATACCACTCTAGATCCCCTCCTCTCACACCTCTCGCAGTTTCACAGCACTGACGACCTTCTCCGGCGCCTCAGCGACCTCTTTCAAGTCCTCGTCGACAACGACGACGAGGTTCTCACGCTGTCAGAGTTTTCGGCTGGCTTGAGGAAGCTGGCGTTCCGTCCGATTGTGCAGATTGACAGTCATGGGCTCGTCGAGATGATGCGCGTCATGAACTCGCACGGTTCCAACCTGCTCGACGTCGAGCGCATCGCAGAGGAGGGCATGGACAGGCAGCAGTTCATGCAGTTCATGCGCTTCCACCTCCGCAGATATGTGCAGCGAGTGGTCTCGCGGACGATCGCGCTGGAGACGCACGAGGACAACGGGACATCTTCGATTCTCTTCATCCTCAAGTACGTTGTGACCGCTCTGGACGAGCTCTCCTACCTCGTTCACACACGAGGGGAGCCAGCAGCTACCAGGACGATGTCGGACAAGGAGCGGGGAGGCGCTCACGGCCCTCACTCGCAGCCCTCCCCAGAAGCATCAGCCCTAGAGGCGACAATTCGTGGAGAGATCGACGAGTCTGGGGTGGAGCTGTCAGAGAAGACAGGAGCAAGGATGAGCGACCAGGCGCGGGGGATGCTAGAGGAAGTGGACTGTGAGTTTGTGGTGGAGAAGTTGGAGCGAGGTGGAGTGCTGGAGGCGGCAGACGTCGAGGCGCTCCGGAACGACGAGGAGCACTTCGACGACGTCATGGACAGGTGCGGGGTGACGAGGAGGGAATCGAAGCAACTATGGAAGGCTC
This sequence comes from Guillardia theta CCMP2712, assembly GCF_000315625.1. Lineage (NCBI taxonomy): Eukaryota > Cryptophyceae > Pyrenomonadales > Geminigeraceae > Guillardia > Guillardia theta. The sequence continues at coordinate 44,573 of NW_005434572.1, forward strand.
TCCGCGATCACAGGCGTACTAATGGAGTGCGGAAACGCCTGCAGGAGGAAGAGGAGGAGGAGGGGAAGAGGCAGATCCCGGTGGTGGCTCCGGAGTACAGTGACAGGCGTTTTCCCCAAGCGAAGTCGGAGGGCAAGCAGCACGAGCTCCCTCCTTCGCTGCTGCCCGGTTTCAACGGTTTGATCAGGTCTGACTTCTCCCTGGGATGGAAGGCGAGAGCGATGGAGCTTGCTCAAGCTCGTCGAAGACTGGAGGCTCGCTTCTCTCCTTGACTTCACTCCTCTCCTTCACTTCGCTTCACCTCTGTACATCTCTTCGCTTCTTCACTTCGATTCTAAGTTTTTCCTCGCCTCTTGTACTTGCGATGCTTCTGTGAAGGTTCTAATAATCAATTTTCAATGCTCTACTTGTCTCTGCGACAGTTGTGAATGCTTCGATGCTGCCAGGCTCTCTTCCTCCTGTCGCCCAACTTTGACTTCACACGGTTCGGTTCCATCCGCTCGGTGACTCTGTGAGGGCGTAAAAAGTGTTTATACGACCAAAGGAAGAATACCCAATCACCCCGGGCCGGGCTCAGTGACTCAGTGCACCCGGTCCCCCCCGGCGATCGGACGGTCATTTGCCAATCATGAATGATTGCTTGACTCACTGAGTGACCGTCTGAGTCCGGCGTACCCCCGGCGTCCGACGATCGTCGGGCTCGGAATACCCGGTGTTCGGTTGCAGCGGCGCCGCTGCGGCCGCTGACTGAGGCTGCTGAGTCCGATCCGATGGTCCGACGGCCGCCCGGAAGTTTCTCAGTCACACGGAACTTGGGAATTCAGAGTCACGTCGGAAGGCCCGGGCCCGGGCCGCCAGTTTGACGGTCAATTCCCTAGTAGTGGGCTGGCACGGCGGCGGCGGGGCCCAGGCACCTCGGGCCAGCGCCCCCGGCGTACTGCGCGCCGGCCGCCCCCCCGGGCGCCCGTGACTGCCATCCGTGCCAGCGGCGTGACCGGCGGACTGAGCCGCGGCGGCAAGGGGGGCCCGCCGGCCTCCCCTGTGACATTACGTATGACATTACGTTCCCTCCGTGTGACTCCCGCGCCCGGGCCGCGCGCGGCCCGCCGCCCCCGGGGGGCCGGCGGCGGGGGTCAGTGACCACGGTATCGGACGACCGTGCGCGTGGCCGGTACTACCGCCCCCGTGACTGAGCGGACTGGGACTCGGAGTCCGAAGGCTCACTGGGCAGGCTCGCAGTGGCAGGTGAGGTTCCGAGCCACAAAGCCGCGGCGGCCCGCCGGCCCCCCCGCCCCCCGTGCCAGTAAGTTACTCGTGAGTATCCGGGACAGTATCCGATAATTATCCGGAACGGTATCCGCGCCACCGCACGTGCAGCCATGGGGAAAGTGTCGAAGGCAACGAAGAGGTTCAGCCAGAAGCGGCTGAGCGATGAGCTCAAGGCGAGGAAGATGAGGAAGAAGATCAACTACAGAGAGAAGAAGAAGTGGGGCGCGAGAAAGTCTCCTCAAGAGCTGGAGGCTGAAAGGAAGGGAAAGAGCGAGGAGGAGGAGGAGGAGGAGGAGGAGGAGGAGAGCCAGGAGGTGTCGAAGGAAAAGGTCCAAAGCAAGAAAGGAGACGATTATGATAAAGACGTTGAAGACTTCCTCGAGAAAGGATTTTTTGAGGCTCTTGAGGAGGAAGAGCCATCTGAGGCAGAGAGCGATGGCGAGGAGGGCGAAGGGGAGGACGAGGACGAGGGCGAAGGGGAGGACGACGATCTCTCAGACACAGATGCGATCTCGAAGCACAAGCAGGACCTTGAGAGACTGAAAGTGGAGCAGCCAGAATTCTACAAGTACCTCCAGGAGAACGATAAGGACTTGCTCAACTTTGACGACTCAGAGGACGAGGGGGGGGATGAAGGTCAGCAGGCTGAGGCCGGCAAGGAGGAGGGAGAGGACGAGGACGACGGGGTCCAGATCCTCACATTGCAGACTTTGGACAGGTGGAACAGGTCGCTGCTGGGAGGAGAATCTTTCAAGGGGCTCCGCGATCTGATCAGAGCGTTTGAAAGCGCATGCAACGTGGAGGATGTGGTCGATACCAAGGGTAAGGATGCGGAGGCTGTCGAACGGGCCAAGAACAAGTTCAAGTTTCGAATCGTCAGCGCACAAGTCTTCGAGCGGCTGATGCGCATGTGCCTGACGAAGATGCACATTTACTTGAGCCTCTACCTGAAGCTGAAGCCCTCGGAGGAAGGAGGAGCAGCCAAGAAAGCGAATCCTCAGTCAAGTGACAGATGGAAGCGAATTTCCCTCCCCATCAAAGCGTGAGAGACACTTGCAGGTCAAGTCCCAGCGGGTGTCTGACCACTCGTGGCAGGTACGTCAAGAGCATGGTAAACTTCCTCGAGACGCTGACGGACCCAACTATGACGCATCTGCTCCTCCGACATGCTGAGAGGCTGCTGGCCTACATCCGGTGCTCCTGCTTCTTTCTTCTCTTGTCCAGCTGACCTCCAGCTTGTGAAGCCCTTTCCCCAAGATCGCCAGGAAGCTGCTGAAGCTTTCCCTCCAAGTCTTCGGGAGCGTCGAGAGCAACCGCGTTCAGGCATTCTTCCTGGTCCGCCGGCTGGCAGTGGAGATGCCCTACCCCTTCATCGACGGCTGCTACAAGGGGCTCTACCTCACCTACGTGCGACACTGCAAGTTCACCAACCTCAACGTCATCGAGGGGCAGGTAACGAGCGACCTGGAGGGGATGGGGGAAGGGGGAAAGCTGAAGGGAGATGTGAGCGTAGGACACGAAAGTGCAAGGGGAGAGAGGAGCTGAGAGGAGCTGAGAGGAGCTGAGAGGAGCTGAGAGGAGCTGAGAGGAGCTGAGAGGAGCTGAGAGGAGCTGAGAGGAAGGGAGCAGGAGACGGAGAGGAACATGGCAGGCGGGTTCTGACTTGTTGCCAAGGCTTTCATGGCTCAATGTGTCGTTGAACTCTTCGGGCTGGACAAGAACATTGCCTACGAGCATTCCTTTGTCTACATCCGCCAGATGGCCATCCAGCTCCGCTCAGCTATCACAACCTCTGCCTCCAAGAGTGCCGGTTCCCTTCCCATCCTTTCCTGCGTCTCTTGTGCTCCTGCTCCTGCTCCTGCTCCTTCTCATGCTACTGCCACTGCTTTCGCTGCCGCTCTAGCTGCTGCTGCCGTTGCTCTCCCTCACCTCTCGCTCTTCGCCTCTGCTTCCTCTTCCTGCTGTAAGGCAAGTCATGAGGCCTGACCGGAGCTCGCAGACGCTCACAAGGTGATCTCGAGCTGGCAGTACCTCAACTCCCTCAAGCTCTGGGGGAGGATGCTCTCTTCCTACCCCGGCAAGGACGCGCTGGGCCCCCTCGTCTATCCCCTGGTTCAGATCGCCCTCGGTGTCCTCACCTACCTCAACGCCCCGAAGCATCTCCCGCTCCGCCTGCAGGTCTGCCAGGTTCTCGTGCGGGTCCAGCGGCACTGCGAGGTTTACATCCCCCTCTCTCCCCACATCCTCGACATCTTCACCAAGCGCGACCTTCACAACACCTCCGTCAAGGCTGGCTCGCACCCCCACGACTTCCAGGTCGGCATCAAAGTCAGCAAGACGGTCCTGTCCACCCGCCTCTACCAGGAGGCCGCCTTCGAGGAGACGCTCAAGACTCTGGTGCTGGTCGAGGAGTCGGAGGAAGAGGCTTCCTTACCCCTTCCTGTCAGGTCCTCTTCTACGGCTCCTGCTGCTACAGCCCGTCCTTCCCCGAGCTCGTCGTTCCCTGCATCATGCAGCTCAGGTTGTTCGCCAAGGCAACGCAGGTCTCGAGGTTTCGCCGTCAGGTCAGCTCCTTCCCTCCTCCCCTCCTTGTCGCTTCCTCTGTCTCTCCCCTCCTCCCTGCTTTCCCTGTCTCCCTCCTCACTCTCTCGCTTCTCAGGTCAAGGACGTGATCGAGCGTTTCGAGCGCAACGCCTCCTTCATCGCGAGGTTGAGAAACTCGTCGAGCATCTCGCCCCAGGAAGTTCTTCCTATTAATGCTCTCCAATCCGCCGACCCTCAAGGACAGGTCGTTCCTCTTCCCCTTCTCCCCCTCCTCCTCCTACCCTTCTTCTCCCTCCCCTCCTCCTCCTCCTCCTCCTCCTCCTCCTTCCCCCCCTTCTTCTCCCTCCCCTTCTCACTCTCGTTTGCCTACATTGCATCCTCTCCTCTCTTCTTCCCTCCTCTCTCTCATGTCCTGACTCTCCGCCAGGCCCCGCTTCGCTCAGCGTGGCTGCAGTCGGCGACAATCGGGGGAGACTTGAAGACGCTGATGGAGAAGAGAAACGCCAAGGTGAACCCGCTAAAGGAGGGAGAAGGCCTGACGACTGAGCAGGTGGAGGCCAAGGAGGAGGAGGACGATGATGATGATGAGGAGGAGGCGACTGGAGCTGAAGAGGACGGCAAGACAGCGAAAGAGCCGAGATGGAAGGAGGCGAGGAGAGAAAAGAGGAAGCGAGAGAGGCAGGAGAGGGCGGCAAAGAAGAAGGGAGAGGAGGAGAGCACGAAGAAAGAAACGGCAACGAAGAAGAAGACCAAGAAGAGCAAAGTAGGAGGAGTCGCCGCATCCCATCCCGTAGCGGACGACAAGGAGGACGAGGTGTTCGACTTGCAGCTCTCCGAGGACGAGGATTGAATGTATGTAACGCTAGACAACAACACCCTCACCACACCTTGCGCTGAGTTATCGCCTGCATGCAGATCTCAGCCCCTCCCTCCTCCTTTTTTCCTCCCCCCTCCCCCAGCACTTTCTTCCTCCCCCTCCCCCAGCACACCTTCAGCATGGTCTTGGACTGCTTTTCCTTGAGCTTGATATCCTTCACCTGCATGCCCGTCATCATGCGTGCTGAGGGGGGAGGATGGCGGACAGGAGGAGGAGGAGGAGGAGAAAAGTTGGAGATGGTTGAGATTTACCTTCTGCCATTGCTCTTGCAGCTCCTTCTTCTCGAACTCCATCCTCCTCTCTGCAGCTTCCTTCCCTTCTTCCCACGCCTGTTCCCTCGTCAGACGCAGCTGTCACGATACGCTTGCCGCACCTTCTCCAGCAGCTTCATGAGTTCTTCTCCCCCTACCATCCTCTGATCTCCGACCCCTCCTAGCTTGCCGCCCCTCCCTGCCCCGCTCCTCTTCGCTACTTGCTCCCCCTCCTGCGCTATCGAGCTGAAGCCGCTCGCCATGCCAACTGGACTCTTCCCTCTGGGGAGATCCGGCGAGTCCTGAAGCCTGAGGTCAGGACAAGAGGAGGAGGAGGAAGACAGACAGGTTGGGCGGGGGATGCGTCTCTCCGCGAGCTTCGCTGCCTCTCCTTCTCCATCGCTTGCTCGAGTTCCTTCTGCTGTTGGGTCACGAGGCACAGGAGGAGGAAGCACTTGACCTTTTCGTCCTCTAGCATCTTCACCCTCCTCCGCAGTCGCTCCGCCTGCTCCTTGTGCTCACTCTCGCTTGCTCGAACGGCCTCCAGCTCCTCGGACATGATGTGCAGCTCCAGTCTTGAGCTCTACAGGAAGAGTTGTAAGAGCAAGACGCAAAGAAGATGGATGGATGGACGGACGGACGGATGGATGGATGGATGGATGGATGGATGGAGGGAGGGAGGGAGGGAGGGAGGGGTTGGAGGAAGAAGAGTTCGAACCTCAAGGTCGTGCACTAGCTGCCCCTCCGCCTCCTTTGAGTACTGAACCTGCAAACTGAATCATCCAAACTTCCTCTCCCCCCTCCCCCCGTGTTGCCCTCCCTACTCTCTTCTTCTCGCCCTCCCTTTCCTCCTCTCTCCCCATCTCTCTCCCCCTTCCCCGCCCTCTTCCCTTCCTGTTGGCTCCTCTACCTGTAGTCTGCACTCGGCGATGGTTCTGTCGGACATCTGCTGTAGGAGCTCGTTCCGTCGAACCTGCTCAAGCAGCTAGTCGCGTGTTTGTCAGATGCAGTCAGAGGGGAGAGAAGCATTTACCTCCTCCTCCAGCCTGCGGCACTTGTTTTCATCCCCAGCTGCCGTTGACTCCAACATATGGAGCGAGGGAGAGGCAGAGGAAGATGCAGAGCGAGAGCGGAAGGCAGAGTCACAGGCTAGTAAACAAGAATCCAACGAGTCCATCAACTGCTGAGCCGAGAGGACGAAAGTCCCGACATGCTCTGAGATCCTCTGCAGTTCCTGTTCAGGATGATCACGGCGAGAGGATCTTGCATCCTTCAGCTGCCTCTTCCTAGCTTCATCCTCAGCCTCCTCGTCTCCTTCCCATCCCTTTGACTTCGCCGAATCTCCTTCCCATCCCTTTGACTTCCTCGAGGACCGTTCGGTCCTCGAGGAACTTCGCTTCAGCCAGTCGGGAGGAGGAAGACTTCTGAGCGCGTTGAGAAGCACAAGAAGGGAGCTGGAGGAGATGTTGGCTGCCTCCTCCCCTGACCCTCCTGCTCCTCCATCATCGTCCACGGGAGCAGGAGGAGAGGAGAGGGTCAGCGACTGAGCACAGCTTCTTCCCTCCAGCTCATCCCTAGCGTTCAGCGTGACCTCGGAGATCTTTCTGTACCATTCCAGCAGCTCCGCATTCCTTCCGCTTCCATCCCCCGCCACCTCTCCCCCTCCCTCCCTCCCGCAAGACTCTAGTTCAGATGACTCCACAAGTACTTCCCGATCGCTCGACACTTCAGGGACCTCCTCTCCCTCCGCACCATCCTCGGGCCCGCACTCACTGTCTCTCTGCCCCTGTGTCACTGCCAGAGCCCCTGCTCCTGCTGGCGGAGCGCTGGCAACCACGGTCCTCAACGACTCGAGCTCCTGCTGGACAGACTTGGCTCTCAAGAGCTGCGCTCGTATCATGCTGCTGCCGTTGAGGAGCTGCTGAGTGAGGTCCTTGAGTAGCTTCTCCAGATCCTCCTTCCTCAGCTTCTCATGGCCAGACGTCGCTGCTGAGTCAGCAGTGGATGGCTGCTGCTGCTGCTGCTGCTGCTGCTGCTGCTCGCATGAATCCTCCATGGCACCGTCTTTCAGCGCCTGAAGGAGCTTCTTCTGCAGGCTGAAGGCTTCCATGGCGGTGGAGTACAAGTCTTGGAGATCCCTGGCCTCCAGTCTGACGCTCGAAGGATCCACAGTATCGCTGTTGTCGGATGAAAGCGTCCCATCCTGATCCTGCCAGCATCCGTCAGCCAAGAGGAGCACCAACGGCTCCTCTCACCCCTACATTCACCAGCTCAGCCCTCACGGAGAGGTCAGGGGGTGGTGAGATCATCTCCCTCATTCCCCGGTCTACCTTGGGGGAGCTCAGCCTATCGCTGCTCGATCCTTCACGACGAGCAGGAGGCTCCCGTTTGACTCGCATCCTAGCGCTGGCGACCTCTTGACCTCCAGCTTTCTCCGACAGCTCACATTCGATCGGCACAGCACGTGGGACGACCTTGGTGCCGTTCTTGGACTTCCCCTTGGCTCCATTCATCTGGTGTCGACAACCATCACGTCAGGCATTCAAACATCACTCGTCCTCTCGGTCAGAGTCACCTTGGAGTCTGCCGTTGCTGCTCGACTCTGAGCAGGTTGGGCGTCCAGAGCATTCGGCCAAGATTCGGACTGCTTCTCAGAGGATTTCTTCTTGCCGGCGTTTCCCCGGGGGGGATTCTTCCGGCCGGCCTGATCACCACGAGCAGCAGCAACTTCAGGGACCACCGAGCTCTTCACAAGGGACACGATGTTGTCAACCGCTGCTACCATCATGTCCATCTTCTCATGACTTGTTGCTGAGAGACCATTCTCATTCGAACTTTCTTTGGTCATGGTCACGACCGGCTCCTCCTGCCTCTGCTGGTCGTTTGGGCTGTCCTGCCACAGCCTGTCGGTGCTGACACCTGCTGGGGGGGTGTAGACGGTCCAACGAGCTGCTTTTCCAGCTTCGGTTTCCCCTGCGTTCTCCTTTGCCGGTGGACCTTCAGCTGGAACAGGCGTAGGTTGAGAGTCGAGCTTCACGATCTCGTCTTTCACCCTGCACGTACTGTTGAGATTCGCAGCAGGTCTCAGAGCATCTGTGCATGTCTCTTCCCTCGCATCCACTTGGACACTGTCCTTGGCTGGCTCTGCTCCTTCTCCTGGCCCAGTCTCCACGTCCACGCTGAGCGAGCTCTCTTCGTACGGCACTTCCTTGGCATCTCGTGGATCGTTCATGGACACGGCCCGAAGTGCATTGAAAGGCAGACTCCCAGCGATTGATCGATCCAACTTATCAGCCACCAACTCCTTGCCAGGGAGAATGTCTGCAACTTTCATCACTATATTGTATCCCGTGACTTTCCCTTGCGAATTCCGCAGTATGGCCAAACTAAGTTCACTTGCACCTTCCATCTCCCGCAGGAAAGAAGGAATCGTGCGCTTAGCCACGGGTGCTCCATTCATCTTCACGACTGTGCTTCCAAGCACGATTCCAAGCCGGTCAGCTACAGTACCGGGCTCGACATACGTGATGGACCAATCTCTGTTGTCGATACACAGCCCAAACCCCGAGAGCAGAGCATTATCTTTCATCATCTCCACATAGAACTGCTCACGAAGATGAGGATCCTGACAGTGCCAAGAGAGACTAAGGCCGTATGCTTCCCAAGTTGTACCCAGCCATCCCGATATACCTCTCTCGAGCTCCAAGTAGCACGGGTTTGTCACCAGCGCCCTTTCCACAGAATGTTGCCACAGAGACTCAAAGAACTCCTTCCATAGCATCCGTCGACCGTCAGTGCTCCATGACTTCACGGGACCAGGGGGGTCAACATCTACTCAGAACAGTCAGAACAATGCAGAGTCATCAGGTCAAAGAGGACTCACCCAACCAGTTAGCTGGAGCTTTGAAGATGGTGTAGTTGAACGCGATCACCCGATCGCCTTCTCGCGGGTAGTACCAGCCTGAGGATTCTGTTCCAGCTTTGCTCACAATCTTATGCGGTCGGATGTACATGTCTCCTCTCTCATGGCCTTTCTTTCCGGAAATCTCATCTCCGAGATTCGGATTTGCCGAGACGAGGAGAAAGCCTGACTGGATGTCGAACGACGCGTTCAAGCCTAGCTTGTTCTCACCCATGATATTTCAGATGTTACTGGTTCCAGACGGTCTTGGTTGGCTATTCTCCTCCAGCTACGGTTGCCTCATCTGTGCTAAGTCGTGCGCGTCAAGGGATATGATCAAGTTGACAAGAGCACTCTTGATTGAGAGGAGACAACAAACGCTCCCACCCATCATCATTTGTTTGAAACGTGTTTCTTCCTGATATCTATGTTTTGCTCTCTCAATATTCTTGCAGCCTAAACACGCCCCACTCCCCACTCCCCCCCCCCATTAATATCCTATCAATATAACTTGGTTATCCTACTTGTTGATCACTAGCTGCGTCTTCCCTCACACCTCTATCTCTCTCGCTGTCTCTCTCGCTGTCTCTCTCTCTCGCTCTCGCTCTCTGCCTGCATGTTCGTCCGTTCGTTTCTCCCCCTCCCTCCCTCCTCCCCTCCCCGCACTGCTCCCTGCATGACAAGAGAAAATAGAGTGTCGACAGTTACAGCGACACTGGCTGTCGGTTACAACTCCCCAAGTTTGTAACTGATCTCTAGTGACCACCGGGCCCGGCCCGGGGGACTCCGGGCCCGAACCCACACAGCCCGCCTCATCGCCAACACCAAAGCGTCAGCATGGCAGGCGGGCAACCGGTGGCGCGGCGGAGAGGAGGAGGAGGAGGAGGAGGAGGAGGAGGAGAGACGCGCATGCTCACAAAGAGTGGGTATCTTCACAGAAGATCCTTCAAGGGACACAAGGTTGATGCTTCCTCACTCGTTCTGTGTGTCAATTGTTCTTGTTGTTGCTTGTGCTAGCGACCGATGTTCGTACCTGACACGCCTGGAAGTGCATGCTCGCACTGACGTTTGTTTTGACCTCAAGGATGTTGTGAACTGTTTTGTTGTCGTCAAGAAGAAACGGGATGACGAGCGCGAACGGTTGATCACGGCCTCGAGTGACGGTACGACCTGCCTTGGCAGTTCCCTCTGTCGTGCACCTGCCTCGTGCCCGATCCGTCTGATATGCAGAGCCTGCAGGACTGATCAAGGAGTGGGACCTGGAGACAGGGAGCTTCATCACAGACTTCCGAGCCGTAGAAGTGAAGGGGAAGGAGGGCACAGAGATGAAGAGCCATGAGCAAGGTGTTTGCTGCCTGACCGTCAGCCAGGGCTTCTTGTACAGCGGATCATTCGACACGACGATAGCAAAGTGGGACATCAAGGAGAAGACGCTGGTGGCGACGTACAAGGGACATTCAGAAGCCGTTTACCGGCTGGCGGTGAGGGAGAACTGGTTGATCTCTGCATCACGAGACAAGACGGTGCGGGTGTGGAGGGAGAAAGATTCTAAGTGCGTTGCTGTGCTCAAGGGGCACACGGGCCCCGTCCTCTCTCTCGCTGTGCAGGAGGACATCCTCTTCACGGGAGCCGACGACTGCACCATCAGGCAGTGGGACTGGCTGTCTGGCTCGCAGCTGCGAGAGTACATGGGGCACACTGACTGCGTGACGGACCTCAAGGTGCAGGGCGACTCTCTTTACAGCTCCTCCTTCGACTCGACCATCCGCGTGTGGGACACGCAGACGGGCCAGTGCGTGCGGGTGTGCAAGGCGAACGCGGGGATGCGAGGGATCACGCTGACGGCAGGGAAGATCTTTGGGGCAGGCAACGACGCGCACCTGTACGTGTGGGATCAAAACAGCGCGCAGACAGAGCCTCTGACATCCGATCAGTTCGCTCGAGCCGGTCTTACCATGGTGATGGTGGAGGGACATGTCGTCATCGCTTCCAGCGGCGATCGCACGTGCAGAGTGTGGGAGAAGGTCTCAACAGCGACGGTTCAGGCAAATGGGCAGGAGGAACATAAGAGCCTGACGACGACATCTAAGAAGGAACGATTCTCGTTCCCGCCAGGAGCGACTTCGTTCCTTGGCGACCTGATGGAGGACATGGAGGTCGGTCACCGCCCAGCGCCGCACGAGTCCTCGGAGACTCCGGCGAGTCAGTCGCTAGTCAACGTTTACAACGGCCTGCACGACGACAAAGTGCATGGCGTGGTGGTGTCGGAGGGCCTGGTGTTCTCTGCCTCCTCAGACCGCACTATCGGCTGCACCCCTCTCAACCCTTCCTCGGACGCGAAGCAGATGCGATGGAGCGAGCACAAGGACCGCGTGCTTGCCGTCACTGTGGCAGGGGAAGGGGAGGTCGTGTTCTCGGCATCAGCAGACTGCAGCATCAAGAAGTGGGACGTAGCGACCGGCCGGTGCCTCGAAACGCTGAGTGGGCACTCGGACTGGGTCTCCTGCCTGCTCGTCAGCGAGGGATCCTTGTTCTCGGGCTCCTGGGACAGCTCCATTAGGAAATGGGACGTGGCGACCTGCCGCTTCATCGCCGAGCTGAACGCCCACAACGTGAGGATTCTCCTGCACCTCCTCCTCCCCTTTCTGCATTTTTACAGCTCCTGCCCCTGCCCCTGCTCCTTCTTCTTCCAGCTACTGCCCATTCTCCTGCTCCTGTCCCCTGGACATGACTTTCGGTGATGTAGGACCCGATCTACTGTCTTGCCGCTGGTGTCGGCGTCGTCTTCAGCGGCTCAAGGGACTGCACGATCCGAGCATGGCGGACGGACACAGGGGAGTGCATCTTCGTGTACGAGGGACATACTGCCGTCGTTGCCTCCTTGGTAGTGGCCGACCCCTACATTTACAGCGCGTCCTGGGACAAGACCATCAGGTGGGTGCTCTACCCGCCGTCGCATGCCTCCTACCTCGCAATCCTCCTCTGAGTCGCCTCTGAGAGCTGCGTTTTCGTTGCTGTCTCACTGTGCCCCCCCCCCCCGCCCCCCTCGTTCCCTCCTCCTCATCCCTCCACTCTTGTTTCTCTTCCCTCCTTCCTTCCTTCCTTCCTTCCTCCTCCTCCTCCTCCTCCTCCTCCTCCTCCTCCTCCTCCTCCTCCTCCTCCGGACGCCCTCTCATATCGAACATCCTGCGGTGCAGGCGATGGGACATCGCTACCGGCCGCTGCACGCTCTTCTGCCCCCAGCTCTCCCAGGTCCTCCTCCTTTCCACCTGATCGCCAACGAGCTGACGCCCAGCTGTCTCAGCCTGTCCTCTGCCTCGCCGAGCACCGTCAGTTGCTCTTCGCAGGGACCGGCGACGGAGTCATCCGCAGCTACCTGACGGATACAGGGGAGGAGCTGGAGCCAGCGTTCTCGTACCACGAGACAGCCGTCAACTCGCTCTTCGTGTACGACGATCATCTCTTCTCCTGCTCCAACGACTCCACAGTAGCGCAGGTAGAACCCTCCCGCTGCCCTGACTCCACTCCCCTGCTCCCCTTCCATTCTCTCATTCTCCCTCCATTCCCCTCCTGCTCTGCAACCCCGCCCACCGTTGTCCTTCATCCCCCCCCCTCCTCCCTCTCCTTCTCTTCGTTGTCGACGTTGCTGAACTTTGCGATGCTGTGCCAGTGGAAGATCGAACACAGCGACCTGGACAGAGGAGCGAGGCAGGTGGACGTCAGTGTCGCCTCCAAGAGCCTCATCGACAGAATCATCGGTTCTTCTTCCCTCGTGGTGACTGAAACCCCTCCTGCCCCATCCCCAGCCCCTCCTCCCCCCTCCTGCTCCTGCTCTTTCTGCTCCTGCTCTTTCTGCTCCTGCTCTTTCTGCTCCTGCTCTTTCTGCTCCTGCTCCTGCTCCTCCTCC
>NW_005434572.1:57421-74352 GCF_000315625.1 Guillardia theta CCMP2712
GCGATCACAGTTCCTGACTCAGACCGAGATCGACGACCCAGTTCCTTCCATGGTGAAAGGATGGCTGTGGAAACAGGTCTTGCAGTGCTCCTGCTCCTGCTCCTGCTCCTGCTCCTGCTCCTGCTCCTGCTCCTGCTCCTGCTCCCGCTCCCGCTCCCGCTCCCGCTCCTGCTCCTGCTCCTGCTCCTGCTCCTCGTCATCCTCCTCCGCTCAGTTGTTGACGTTGGTGTGCAGGGCTCACTGTTCCGTCGATGGAGCAAGCGCTACTACACACTCACCAAAGGCATTCTGCTCTACCATGCCGACGAGGTCAGCTCCAACTCTTCTCCGCCGCTACCATCACCTCTTTCTCCTCCTCCTCCTCCCTCCTCCTCCTCCTCCTCCTCCTCCTCCTCCACCACCACCTCTTGCTTCCCCTGGTGCTGGCCGTGCTCCTCACCGTCACCCTCTTTCAGCACACGCAGAAGCCGCTGGACCATCTGGTGATGAGCGACGTCATCTCGGTGGCTGAGGGGGACAAGGACGTGAAGAAACCTTTCTCCTTCACCCTCGTCACCATCAACAGGGTCCACCACCTCGCTGCTCCTGATGAGGAGGTATAACTACCTCCTTCCCTTCCTTCCCTCCCCGCCATCCCTCCACTTTCTCTTTCCTCTCGCTTCGTTGCAGAGGACGTGACAGGGTCGGGCAGGAGTTGCAGAAGTGGATCAGTGCGTTCACGACGTACATCGAGAACAACAACTTGCAGAAGAAGCTTGCTCAGAAGAGAGCAGCGAGGAGTTACTGAGGCGAGCAGAAGCCTGTGCTGTAGGACGAGAGAAGGAGAGGAGGAGAGAAGAAGAGGAGGAGAGTGAATGTGGAAGGCAAGTGAAGGAAGATGGAAGAGGAGAGGATGGGAAAGAACGAGCATAGAGGAGGGAAGGGCCGATACTGGGTGGATATGAAGGGTTGTTATGATTACAAGCAGGCAAGTGAAGGCTACAACTTGCGGCTGCGGCTGATGTTTGACTTGATGCCGGTCGTCTCCCCCCCGTATGCTGCCCTGTCGCTCCTCTCCTGCTCCGCATGTCAGCGACGTCAGAGCGTGACCGAGCAGGAGCACCTGCTTCCCGTAGAAGGACGTGCGCTCCTTCGTCTTGGACTTCTCGAACTTTCTTCGGTGCTTGACCCTGTCGATCAAACATTCTCAGCTCAGTTCCACCACATTCCCGGCTGTTACCTGGGGTTCTTCTTGAGCTTCGAGCGATGTGGGACGAGCCCGCGGTTGGCAGTGATGACTCGGCCTGCCTGTCGCTTCGAACCGACTTCAACCTTCTCCTCCTCACGGTACGTGGCCTGGACGGCGGGTCAGGGGACAACAATAGGGTGAAGCAGCTCGGTACCTCCTTGACGACCTTCCGCGTCTTCTCCTCCTTGGACTTTTCCTTGGAGGCCTTGACGGCCATGTAATAATCGTCGTCGTCGGAATCGTTGCTGCCCTTCTGCCGCTTCGTGTCGTCGTCTGTGCGCTGCGATGACAACTTGAGCTTCCTGTTTTCCACCTGTTGGATGATCTTCCTGCGGTCCTTCACTGGGACATCCCTCTCCCCGGACTCGGCTTGCCCTGACTTCTTTGCCTTCCTCGCCTGCTCCCGAGTGTCCAAGTACTCGCTCAGAGCTCTCTTCTTGAGCACCTGCACTGCCCGCTGGTCCGCGGACGTGTCAATCGTCTCGTCGACATCTCCAACATCATCAAATGATTCCATTCGTCCTGTGTTGCTCCTCTTCTCCTTCCTCCCATCTTGATGGCTCTTACTGGCCTTCACCAGTTTCTCTCTTCCCGTCAATCTTGCTGTTGATGAAGAGGCGTTGTCAAACTCGTTTTCATCCTGAAACTCCTCGCGCTCTGCACCATCCTGAGAGATCCTCGCATTCTTCCCCTGCTTCTTGTCGCTCTTCTTTGACTTCTTCTTGCTCTTTGGAGCTCTCTCCTCCTCGTCTTCCTCGTCCATCATAAGGTCCTCGTCGTTGTCCTCATCTTCTTCCCCTTCATCCTCCTCCTCCTCCTCCTCCTCCTCCTCCTCCTCTGCATCCGACATGGCGAGGAGGAGGTCCATCTCCTCACTCAGTTTTGCATCCAGCGGCTTCATTTTCTCTAGGAGCGACCGGAACTCAACAAGCTTGTCGATTACAGGATGGTTCTTGACCGGGGAGCCCTCGGACTTGAGGAGGAGGTAGAAGGATACACAATTGCAGTACCCTAGCAGCACCCGGAGTCTGGAGTCAACGTAGGTGAAGCCTGGCGAGTTCTTCGCTCCTTGAGCCACCAGCTTCAACTTGACGGGGATCAGCTTGTTCTGCATCTCCTGCATGAACTTCTTGAAGTCTGAGATCAGCCCCAACAGCTCAGGTGCATCGTTCTCAAGCAACTCCCTCTTCTCCTTCTCTGAAAGATCCGCCAGATCTCGCTCGATCTTCTCAACAGTGATGCCATCGAGGGCTTGCATTTCCTTGTTGAATTGATCGAGTAATGTTCCATCATATCCAAGATTCTTTCCTGCTTTCTTCTTGCTTTCTTTCTTCTTTCCTGCCTTCTTGGTTGTTAGCTTTTCATCAGCCATAGCTCCCAAGGTATCGTCTTCATCGCTCGACACAACTTCCTCGTCCCCAAAGTCATCCTGCTGTAGTGCCGTGCTTCGTTTTGCTCGGATTTTCTCAGCTTCTTTCTCTTCTGCCTCCTCCTCCTCCGAATCCTCCACCATGTCGGCATCGTAATACTCACTCTTTTTCTTACCCCACCATGTCTGCTCATCGTCCTTCCTGTCTTCATCTTCATCACTGAAGACATCTCGTGTAGCAACATGGTTCCCCTCGTCGTCATCGTCGTCGTCATCATCTTCTTCGTCATCCAGCCCGATAACATCGACGTCCTCCTCTCCGTCATCGTCGTCGTTCTCGTCATCGACGAGCTTAATCTTGTTCCTACCTTCCATGAACTGGTCGACCTCATCGTTCATCATTTCATCGTCCATCTCAGCGTCGTCAGCACTTCTTCCTCTCCTCCCCCCCCCTCTGCCTCCTCGACCTCCTCGACCTCCTCTTGCCCCCCGCGCCATGGTACCGCACGTGCAATAACCCAACTTCTCAATGAGCCCGCCTCAGAGATAAGCCGGTAGGTGGCCGGGCGCCGCCGGGCAGGCCGGGCCCGTAGTAAGCCCCCGTCACTAGGCTACTGTTAGGCTCTTTACTCAAAGTTAAGTTAAAAATCAGTACGAGGACAATCAGGAGAGTCGAGGAGGCTTGACCCTGCCACACTGTCGCACTGGCCGGGCCAAACGGCGAGACTCAGAAGAGCAAAGACTCTGACAGCGAGAAACAAACCTAATCCTGGCAACTGCTGTCCCCCAACTGGCAAACTTAACTGATCATTACCTTCACTTGAGTCGGACCGGACACGCCGTAATCACTGACTCACTTAGTGAGGAATGAAACCGGGCAGGGCCACTTTATATTTTCACGTGACTCAAAGTTCAAGTAAGCCACGGTTTTAAAGATCAGACGAGGACAATCCTTCCAGGAGAGTCGAGGAGGCGTGACCCTGACACTGCCATTCTTTACTCAAAGTTAAGTTAAAGATCAGTACGAGGACAATCAGGAGAGCCATTCATGCCATATGCATGCATCTTTTTTTTTCTCCTTGGGAAGCATGAGCTACCCTGGTTTTTTGCCGCCCATTACTGGGGGGTAGTGAGACAGGGATAAAGTAGGGTGGGGTGATTGCGGCGTGACCGGAATGCTCCGGCGCTGTCCGATCAGCCAGTCACGCACTGTTACTGACCGAATGGTACTGATTTTAAGTCAACTTTGAGTAAACAATAGACCCGTGAATCTCTCTGACCCTTTTATTCTGACTCCGTCACGTCAACTCCGAGTCAGCCATGCCGGACCGACCCCCCGTTTCACCGGCCGAGTCAGTGGGACTACCACCCGTGGGTGGTGACTCCGGGTCCTGTACCGTTGCGAGAAACGACGAAAGGAGCGGTTGCTATTTGCTGCTGGAGAACGAGCTTCATCACTCCATCTTCTTCATCCCACCAGAGCAGGAGGTCACTGATTGTCTCGTCACATCAGAAGGCGCGAGAGCACAAGGCCTCGAGCCTTCAGCATAGACAGCAAGGAAGTAATCCCGCAGGATGGAGCTTGGAGATGCCATTGATGCTATCTTCTCTCATCGCGAATCGTCCACGACCGAGTCAGGCACAAGGAAACGCTGACGTCGACGCGCAGCCGCTACCACTGATGAGCAAGGAAAGGTTGATCTTGCGCTCACAAGAGAGCTGGAGAATCGTTTGTCGCAGCAAAGAGACGTCCCTCCTCCCCCTGGCGGCCAAGAAAACTGTCAAGGAGAGAGCGACGGGGCGCAGCAGCCAACAGCGAGGTACAAGCAGCTCGAGGACAAACAAGCGGTCGATGGTACGGAAATTTGTTCAGGTGCTGCTGGGGGTCGAGCAGAATCGCGTCTGGACCCAGATGCAAGTGAAAGTGAAGGCCAGCTGTTGAGAAGGTCGTGGTCAGCTGAGGAGCATGAGCGATTTCTCAGAGGCCTCGAGAAATTCTGTCCGCCAGCCTCTAGAGCTTCTGATGCAACCGACGGGCGTGTAAACGTCGGGCTGGGAAAAGGCGTCGCCTTCCTCATCTCGCGCGAGGTCGGTACTCGAACGCCCTCGCAGGTGCGATCGCATGCACAGAAATATTTCCGTAAGCAGATGCAGCCGTGAAGACGGGCGAGGCTGTGTGTATCATGACCGTACGTTGTTGTCAAGCCTGAAGCATACTGAGGCAAGGAAAAGGGTTTGACTTAGATTGCTGGCAGACTCACAAGTCACTGAGTGCTGTGCTCAAGCCTGTAAATGATTCATTTACAGCTGTCAAACGGTCAGGCGGCTGCTGTTCAACAAGACTCTTGCTTTGCGATGGCAGTAACTCATTTCGGATCATGATAAACTCAAACTACCTCGAGTGTTTAGTGTAACGATTCAACGGGTCATCAGTGTTGCCCCTCCTGCCGACCGTACGGCCCGGCGTGCGGCGGCGGCGGCGTACCGCGCCTCAAGTTGATGGTCCGTCACGGTCCTGACTCAGTTGCAACTTGACGCCGGGTTGCGGCCCGGGCCAGTCACTGTCCGATCCTGTCCGATCGCCTTGCCACCGGCCTGAATCTCCGGCGGGGTCCGATCACCGAGTCACCGTGACGGTGACCACCGTACACCGTACGCCGGGGCAGAGAGCCTTGATCGGTGACCGTACCGTCCGGTCTCCGAGACAAACTTCGGCAGCGGCGCGTCGCAGATACTTCACGGTATTAGCCCGGCCGCTTTTAGCATGATTGAAGAGTCGGAAGGAGCCTTGAGCGGTGACTCGGATGAAACTTCGAGACCGTAGGGTCACCGTGACACCGCCGTGATACCGCCGTTCCACCTTCCGATCTCCGAGTCAGCAGTGGCCTGCCAGGGAGGCTCATCTTCGGCCGGGAATGAGGGCGGCCTCGCCGCGAGTTGTCCTCTCATGTCTGGATGCTTGGGTTTTCACATCCCAGTTTACAGTCTGATATCTCATGTGCTCCTCACAGAGTTAATTCTGGTTCAAGTTGTGTCACCCCCATTAAGGCTCGGTCTTGAGCCGCAGTCTAACTGGCAAACCGTCAGTTGTGCTCCGTCAGTCCTGATTACACTGAGCTGCCAGTAGTAGCCATCACTGCTGATCGCGGGCCGCCGTTCCATGCTACACCGGGCTGAGGCTATATTCCGGCCGCAATGATTGTGACCCGGCGGGCCGACCCCCGGTGAGACTCGGTCCGATCCCGCGGCGGCGGCAGCCGGGCCCGGGCTCCGCCGGCTACCCACTGGCCGCGGGCAGTCGTCGGATCACCGGGCAGTGACGGGCCCCGCGGCGATGATCGGGACTCGTTGCCGTACAGTGAGGCAAGTCCGATCGCAGTGCCACCGGGTGATCAGATCACTCGCAGCCGGGCCTCCGAGCCTCGTCGGAGTGCCCGGGCGACTCCCGGAGTTTGGCACCCTGGGACCGGCCGCCGCCGTCTGCTAGCCCGCCTGCACTGCGGCAGGCGGGACTCAGGGCCGAGTGACTCTGATGAGCCGCTCGGACCGTCCGAGACCGTACGGTGGCTTCGGAAACTTTTAACGGAAGTGTAACTGTCATTTAGACCGGAAATAGCGCTGATGGCAGACAGCGCGGTGAAGTTGTGAAGGAGGAGGAGAGGGAGAAGGAGGAGGAGGAGGAGGTTGCTCGACCTTTCCTGCAGTCCAAAGGAAGATGGAGGGAGGACTGCAAGACAGCCAGGGCTATGGCAGCATCGGTGCAAGCTCCAGAGAGAGCACCCAAGGTCCTGCCATCGTGCGCCAATAATCCCTACACTGACAACCGCACTCGTGGAGCAGGACGGAACCGAAGAGGACCTTTCCTCGTCTTTGCGGCACTGAGTGCTATGATCTTCCTTGCTGTTGTAGGGCTCAGGAACGAGCGCCATCGAGCTCCCTCGAATGCTCTTGCGATCAAATCGCTGGAAGAGAGGTCGGGAGGCAACCACGGCAATGGTGACACGTACTGTAGCATGTTCTCAGATCCATCTGGTCAGTATGCGTGCCTCGCACGGATCTCAACTCACATCAGTCTTGCCAGAATGCGAAAAACAAAATTCAGATGTGGTTACGAGCGAGAAGTACTGGGGCCCAAGTGAAGTCAGGGGTGAGTTGTGGAAAACTATGAAAGCTCTTGCGGAGGTAAGACATCGCCTTTCATGCTGCTGTAGTTGTATCGTTGCACCATCCCTTCGTCTGCTTACTTCCTTTCAATCGCACTTCCTTTCAATCGCACTTCCTTTCAGTCGCACTTCCTTTCAGTCGCACTTCCTTTCAGTCGCACTTCCTTTCACATGAACCTGATTTTTCATAACAGCTCGAACTGCGCGAGAAGGCACAGCATGCACAACAGAGCGCCAAGTCGGATGAGCAGGAGAGGCTCTTCGAGCTCTTCCGGAAGACCATGTCGAAAGAGGTCAGCGATATCCACAGACTGCAAGAGGACATGCAGAAGAATCACACCCGAGCTTTCAAACTCCTCGCTTCCGAGATGCTCAAGGGTGCCGACGACTTGAAGAACCGGTCAGACATCGAGACGGCGAGCGTTCGACAGAGTCTGGGGGAGCTGTCACAGCAAGAAATCAGCGACAAAGAAAGGTTCCAACTCCCTTGTTTTCGAGGGGTAAAGAGATTGACGCTCTTCTGTCGCAGGATACTCTCAGAAACTAACACGAAGACTTCGGAATTAGAGCGGCATATTGAAAACATGCATGAAATTTCGATGTCAACTCTAAATGGAACCGA
Organism: Guillardia theta CCMP2712; assembly: GCF_000315625.1. Taxonomy (NCBI): domain Eukaryota; class Cryptophyceae; order Pyrenomonadales; family Geminigeraceae; genus Guillardia; species Guillardia theta. The sequence goes on from NW_005434572.1 coordinate 64,804, forward strand.
AGATTATGCGCGACAGGTCGAAGCAGATGTGATGAGAGGAGACAGCGACTTGAAAGCAAAGATAGAATCTCTCAAGGAGGAGATTGAAGGGCTCAGTGCCGACGAAAGGGTGCTCCTGGCAAATGCAACTCGGTCCTTGGAGCAGGCCTCCGATGAAGAGTCGAGGAATCATGTACTGTTGTTGTCAGATATTGATCGGCAGCTTGCAGATTTGAATTCTACTCTGATGAGCCAGTTCTATGATGAGAAGGGTGAAGTTCGAGCGAATCTAAGTAGCACCATGAAAGTGCTCCTTGAAAGTGTGTCGACTTTGCTCAGCGCCTCTCACTCAAGATTCGAGACCATGAAGGAAAATGTGGATGAAGTCAGAACAGAACAGGTCAAGAAGAATGAAGATGATGAAGCTGAGTTGTCAAGAATGAAAGCAAACTTTGTGAAAGATCAACTCAGGATCGATGATGACCTTCACTTCCTCGATGTCAGGATTCAGCAATCATTCTCTCGATTGAGCGAAGCCCAGCAGGAGCTGCAGCAGCAAGCTGAACTTGACCGTGCGTTTCTCCTGGGCCAGCTGGAAAGCAACGCATCGAGGATTGCTCACTCATCGCACCTCCTCTCCGTCTCAGCTCGAAATGCCCACAAACAGTTTCAGCAGCACCTGTCGCAGCAGGATGTTCGAGTCGCCGATGAGTCCGCACGCTTGACTTCTGAAGAGGCTGATCGGTTTCGGGAGAGCAGCGGGACAGTCACCAGCAGCACAGACCAGCTCAACACGAGCCTGGCGACTACCTTGTCCAACGTGCATTCGAAGCTCAGGAACCTTCTGCATGGAAGTATGACTCTGGCTTCCCAATCGCTCTCCAGGTTGAACAGTTCGCTGTGGGATCGACATAAAGCCACTGGGCAGACGATGGCAACTTTTCGGTCCAACCAGGAAGACAACGACCAAGAGCAGGAGCGCGTTCTGCAACGCGTAAAGCAGGATGTGCAAGTCGAACGTGCGCTGAAGGAGAGTCGATACTTCCTGCTGCAGAACAATGTCACTGCTGCAAGGCTCTTCCTCCTGCGGCTGAAGGAGCAGCTCTTGAAGAGGCAGCACGATGATGTGGAGAGACTCTCAGTGGAGAAGGGGACAAGAATGACTGAGTCGGACCAACGACTTGAGCAATCCACAGACAAGACTTTCGAGACAGAGAAGAGGTTCTTTGGAGAGAAATCTGATCATGCAACTCAGAGAGCGAATGCGGTTCAGAACAAGGTTGAGGAGACGGAAAGCAGCGTTCGTTCAGGGGTGGAGCAACTACAGAGGATGCAGCAGAATCAAGAAATCAGCATGACAGGAGGACGTCACGATCTTATCGGCAAGATGCAATCAGACTCCCAGGATATCAATTGGATGCTTGAGGAACGCGTGAATCAAATAGCCCAGCTGAAACAGCAGCTGCATGCCAGCATGGAGCAGGAGGAGCAGTCAATCAGCGCGGAGAAAGGAAAGTTGGATGTGAAGCTGGTAGAGGCATCGAACCAGACAACACAGGCCCTGCTCGAGAGGATCGCAAAAGTGGAGCAAGACATCAGGAGGGACATGTTGCAAACCATCTCCGCCCTAGTGTTCAAGTCTGACACGCTGAAGAATCTCTCCCTTGCTCATTCGGCCGCCCTCTCCTCCAACATGACAGCTTGGTCGAACGAAGAGGAGACGCAGTTCCTGCAGTCCGAAGCTTCGATGGAGCACGTGAAGTTATCAGTGTCGACTTCCATGCAGGTAAGAGATCGGGTCGAGATGTGGACGAGCTGACGTTTTTTTCTCGCAGGAAGCCTCGAATCTCCTTGCGGCCATGCAGGAGAGCCTCAAGGCCTCCGACTCTCAGTTGAACGGTGTGCTTGTCACTCTCGAGCAGCAGCAGCGCAGCAGCGCTGCCCGAGTGAACCGATCGACCGTGAACGGGTTGGAGGACCTCTTGAAGGCGAAGATGGAGAAGGCGAGGGAGGAACACCTTGCGGTGATGGAGGCGCTGGCCGAGCGGTTCGGAGCGATGAGGAAGCGAGTGGATGTGTTGGAGGGGGCATGCAATCTCACCCTGAGCATGTCCAATGAGGAGATCGGGAAGTTGCGGTCGGAAGAGGAAGCGTTCATGCGGCGCCACGAGGGGCTGGTGGACTCTCTGAGGAGAGAGATCGAGAATGACGCGCACGCGATCGACAGCAGGTTGACAGCGTTGAGCAGTCAGCTGCATGCTGGGGGAGCGAAGCTCCTGCAGGAGACAGGAGAAGTAAAGAGAGTGCAGGAGCAGAGCATCAAGGACGTGGAGGGCTTCGTAGATCATGCCGTGAATGCTTCCTCCAAAAACTTTACAGCTGCTCTTCTCCTCCAGAAGGCGGACTTGCATGCGGCACTTGTGCGTACGATCAAGTCCTGGAACGATGAGCTGCTGGAGGACGAGGAGGAGAACCACCAGAAGCTTGCGGACGCTGAGAGCAAGTTCGAGCAGCTAAAGTCGCAGCATGACCAGCATAGGCTCCTCATATCTGGTCGCCTGCAGCAGCTGCTGACTGCCCTTGAGACCAACCGAGATGCTGCCGAGGAGGCGATCTCAACGCTGCATGCTGGCATCGTGAACTTGCAGCGCCGGCTGAACGAGACGGCCGAGTCTGTGCTGAGGAAGCGCTCGACCGACAGCGCGATGATCAAGGAGGAGATCACTCGCGCTCTCAGCGGTGTGAAGGCAGGACTGATGGCGAGCATGCGAGACCACAAGAAGACGCTAGACGAGGACCTCAAGGAGCAGGCGACTCGTGTTAGTGACGGGATCGTACACCTCATCAGGGAGGAGGACGCGTCATCGGCGAGCCTCAACGCCTCCTGGAGGGCGCAAGTAAGCGAGCAACGCTCGCTGAACGCGCAGCTGGAGGTCAAGATGCAAGCGCTGAAGCTTCAGCTGAAGAGGATGAGGGATGATGCGCAGAGGGACGTGCTCCAGCTGACGTCTGCCTTGGAGGAGGTCAAGAGTGCTGCAGATACCAGCAGGACCCAACTGGCCGCAAACTCTCAGCAGGACCTCGACGACCTCTCGTCCAAGATCGAACGTGCCAAGATCTCGCTGCTCGCTGCCAAAGAGCAAGTGTCTGCTGATCTGCAGCAGAAGATCGCACAAGCTGGTGTGGACCTGGACACGATGGTGGGCAAGATCAAAGGAGCTGAGCAGCGGCTGAGGGAGAAACACGGGGCAGACACGGTGAAGTTGAAGCAGGAGCTCTCCTCCAGCCTGACCTCCCTGAGCTCCAAGGTCAGCAAGCAGATCCAGGACACCATCGATGGCATCCGGTCTTGGGTTGACCAGAAGACAGGGGCGCTAGAGAGCAACATCGCGAGTCTACAGAGTGAGGCAGAGGAAGCAGAGCTGGACCTGCGGACGAAGATCCGTGCGCTCGACGAGAGGGAGGCGAACAACGCTGCGCAGCAGAGGGAGGACGTCGAGAGAGCACGGCGAGACCAGCGGAGCTACAGGGGAGGGTTAGCGGAGAGGGTGCGAGCGCTGGCAGCCAACATCTCCAGTGCGGCAGCAGACGCAAATTCGAAGCTGTCGGAGTTGAAGTCGAACGTGAGGCGAAGGGACTCGGAGGTCGCTGCGCAGATCTCATCGGCCGTTGCGAGGACGAAGGAGGCGCTGGCGGGGCTCTTATCCCAGCTGATCCCCTCCTCGTCTAAGAAGCTCACTGATCGCCTGCGCGAAGCTGCAGAGAGCCTCGACCAGGAGGTAGCAGCTATGAGCAGCAAGCAGAACGAGCTGACGTCACGACTGAGCGGGCTTCAAGGAGGGAACGCGAGGAGGGAGAGGGAGTTCGAGCAGGACATCGAGGGGATGAAGGAGAAGATGTGGTTGCTGAAACGAGAGCTGTCGCACAACCAGACGGCTGTGAACGAGGAGGTCGATCACATCCTGGACGTGATTCACTCGCAGCAGGCGAACATCATCCGCAACCGGCAGCGCGAGTTCGAGACCTTCGGCCGCGCGTCGGCAAGGGAGGCCGACGAGCTGCAGGACAACATCACCAAGACGATCCAGCAGAGTTCCGCTCCCTCCAGTGACGTCGACCGGGCCCGGCAGGCTATCCAGGCCTCCATGTCGTCTCTGCGGGAGTACTTGCGGCAGATTGAGGGGAACGCGTCGTCGTTCGGGTCCGAGGAGCGGGTGGGTTTCCGCGAGAAGCGAGCACAGACTCTAGCTGTCAACTCGACAAGCAGGTCCTGGCAGGAGGCGACAACGAAGAAGATCGAAGACTTGGACAGAACCGTGGACGAGGTGACGTCACAGTCTCGCACCAAGAGGACGAGGATGAACGAGAAGCTCAGCAGCCTGCAGGCCATGCTGAAGAGGATCGAGTGGGGGCTGCGGCAGGTGGGCAACATGCAGGCAGAGCTGGAGCCGGTGAAGTCAAATATGGAAGCTCTGTCGAGGAGGATAGGAGAGGAGTACAGCGCTTCAGATGCACGGGTGGAGAGGGAGGTGGCGAAGCTTGTGCGATGGAGGGAGGAGATGAGCTCGCTCAAGCTGAGGATGGAGGAGGCGGTGGAGCAGGAGGCGACGAGGCGCAAGGAGGCCAACGGGAACATCACCGGATGGCTGGAGGAGGCGAACGAGCAGATGGGAGAGATCGAGAGAGACATCCAGGCGCTTCAACGCCGAAGGGAAGAGTTCATCGAGTCTCAGCCTCCTCCTCCTCCCCCGCCCCCTCCTCCTCCCCCCCCTCCAGCCTTCGTGAGACCACCTCTCCTACCGGGTGTGACTCCTCCTCCCCTTCCTCTGCTGTGGTGGGACCGTCGCACGGAGACGGACGGAGTGGAGCAGGTGGACGGCAAGGTCGTGCTGGGGGCGGCGACAACTGGGCAGCTGTCAGGGTCGATCGCTCTCTCCGCCAACGGCAAGTGGATCGTGCACGTAGTAGTGTACGCGTCCGATGGCGGGGACTCTGGGGACACGCTGCAGGTGACGATCAACGGGGTGCCCATGGAGGCCGTCAAGAACAACCGGAGGAAGGGAGCGCCATGTGTGGGGACCACGTGCTTGAGCAAGAAGGGCATCTACATGCTCTCCACCTCCATCGTCGGCGATCAGGTCCTGCTCCTGCCCCTGCCCCTGCCCCTGCCCCTGCCCCTGCCCCTGCCCCTGCTCCTGCCCCTGCTCCTGCTCCTCCTGTACTTCCTCTCTCTCTCTCTCTCCTTCTCTCCCTCCTGTACCTCTTTGTCTTTACCTTTCCCTCCCACTAGTACTTTTCTTGACCGTCCTGGTCAGGTGGACTACAAGTTTCAGTGGCAGAGCTCTAGCGGGCAGGAGGAGAAGCACATGTTCCTCGGAGCAGGGGAGGCAGTCTTCGTGGGAGATCCCAGCGAGACCCCCGACGTGCCGTCAGCTCGCAACTACGGCACCACGATTTCTGTCATCAATGGGGTGGACGGAAAGTCTCTGGGCAAGGGCAGGAAGTCATCGGATGGGGCGGAGGAGCGAGGCTTCGAGATGCCTAAGGACCCTCGTCTCTTCCTACTCCTCGGGAAGGCGCTGGTGTGGGACGGCATCGTTGACGGGGCGGAGGCGACGCTGAATGTGCCTCCTCCTCCTCCAGGGAGGAAGTACACGTGCGTTGTGACTCAGGCGGGGATGATGTCGCTGTATCAGGAGAACTGCGACGTCGGGGTGGAGCGCAAAGCTGAGCTGTCCATGTCGCCCGTGCTGGCGCCCGGCTCAGCTCGCTTCATCCTCTCATGGGGCAAGCAGCCGTCCGATCTGGACATTCACATGCTCGTTCCGGGGGTGGGAGGAGCGTCCGGCTGCGAGGTGAGCTGGAGGAACAAGGACTGCTTCGGGGAGGCGCGACTGGACTTGGACAACACGCAAGGGTACGGCCCCGAGACCATCTCCCTCTCGAGGATGCGACCAGGCAAGTACATCGTCTTCGTCAAGGAGTACAACGGAAACCCACGGGCTCCCATGTGGGGCGTCTCGTCTGCTACTGTCACCTACTACTCACCAGACATCGGAAGGTCTGCCCTGCACCTCCTCCTCCTCCTTGAGGACTTGCAAGCTCAAGTGTCACTGTCACTGTCGTGTCTTGACCTCACTGTGATCCTTCTACTTCTTTTAACATCTGATTCCTCCTCCTTCTCATCTCTTCTCTTTTTATCTCCTCTCCTCTCCTCTCCCTCTCTCATCCTCCATCGTTGCTCTCTTCTGAGATGTTGGCAGCATGGTGTACAAGGTCGGACAGGACGGCTACGTCGACGGCATCCACTGGCTGGTCCTGACGGTCGACGGAACTTCCAAGTTTCCTGAGGCCTGCACGCAGAGCACTTGCCCAGCACAGACATGAACTTATTCTTTGAGGGGAGGGAGGGAGGGAGGGAGGGAGGGAGGGAGGAGGAGGAGGAGGAGGAGGAGGAGGAAAGGATCGGGATGTGTAGTATGAAGATGAAGTAGTACAAGGTGACTTGACTGCTTCGCGTCCTCTACTCTTGTCGTACCCTCGCTCTCCTCTTCCTTCCTCACTCCCCTCAGCCTCCTCGTCCTCGTCTCACACAAGCTGAGTTGTGTTGGCTGGCTTGCGGTTCAGCGTGACGGTGAAAACTTGAGAGGCGCGAGAGAGTTCTAGGGTGACCTGAAGTGATAGTGAGACAGAGGGGGAGACAGAGGAAGGAGGAGGAGGTAGGAAGAGGAGGAGATAGGAAGAGCAGGTAGAAAAAGGGGGGGGGGGGGCGAGGAGGAGGAGGAAGATGATGATGACTGGCATTGAGAAGATTCTTACCTCCGTCCCCTCCATTCCGACAAGATTCTGAAAAACTTCTTGCAAGTCCCCCATGACTTTCCCATCGATCTTCTCCAGGACGTCGTTGGGCTGCAAAGGAAAATCAGCCTCCTCCTTCCACCTTCACCCTCTCCTGCTCCTGCTCCCCTCTCCCCCAATCACTTCGGTCCTCCTTCTCCTCCTCCTCCTCCTCCTCCTCCTCCTCCCTCTCTTCCCCCCTCCGCCGGCTCTACCTGGATCTTCTTGCAATCTGCAGCAGCTCCTCCAGGAACAATGGACTGCACGAAGATCTTCCCCTCCAGCACTTGGTCGGTCTCGTCCTTGGCAAAGACGATGCCGACGCCGCAGCGAGGATTGCGAGGCGCGGAGGCTCCGAGCTTGACGCGCGACTTGGACAACTCGAGCTGGTTCCTGTTGCGAGAGATGAGCCAGGAAAGAAGAGCAGGAGACAAGAATGAGTACGAGGTATCGAGAGCGTTACAGGAAGAGGGGAGTGATGATGATGATGATGATGATGATGATGATGATGATGATGATGATGATGATGATGATAGTGGTGATGATGATGATGGTGATGATGGAGATGGTGGTGGTGGTAGTGATGATGATGATGATGATGATGATGATAAGGAGGAGGACGGGAGGAGAGGAGGAGCAAAGGAGAGTAGGAGGAGGGGATAGAATCTACCTGAGCTCCTTGATGATCTCATCGCACTTCATGTGCTCGTCCCGCAAATTCTTGAGCTCTCCCTCAGCGCGGCTTCTGCCCTCCTGCTCCTCCTTGAGCTGCTTCTTCAGCCTCTCGATCTCCTCGTCTCTCGACTTGAGCGCATCCCCCATGCCCCTCAGCTGCGCCATGACCGTCAGGCGTACCGAGGGGAAGAAGGATACGAGAGCTGACCTTGGCAAGCTCTTCCTTCATGTCTGCATTCTCCTTCTGCAGCTTCTCCAGCAGAGCGCTGTTCCCCTTCTCGGACTTGAGGTCGTCGGCGAGCTGTGATGGGCTTAGAGGCTAGCGGAAACTGAGGATGAGAGAGGGGAGGGGAGGGAGGGGAGGGAAAGCAAGTGTGATAAGAGCAGGAGACATCAGGAGAACAAGGGGGAGACAAGGAGGAAAAACAGAGTCTCTGTCAAAGACGAGAGAACAAACAGTAGAGGAGGAGAAAGAGAATGAAGGACGAGGACTGTAGGGGTCGAAGGGATCGGGAGGAAGAGGAGCAGCGCGAACCTTCTGGAAGAACTTCATGTCCTGTACGTAGATGGCGCGGAGCTGAGCCAGGAGCTCCTTGAGCTTCTTGACGAAGATGATCCCCTCCAGCTGCATTGCCTGCACGTTGTCAACGATGGTCTGGTCGTGGACAGCGTCGGCCTCGAGCATGTTGGTCCACAAGGTGATGGACTCGTCGACGATGGAAGCGACGTCTCTGTCCTGACTCTTCACTGCGTGATCCTTGACGGCTGTGAAGAGCTCGAACATCTTCTTCTTGTCCGCCAGCTCCCCCGTCGCCATCCTCGCCAGCGCGACGTCGAATTCCTCCTGCCGTATCCATGCTCAGAAGAAACCTGCCCTTCTCCTAAACCTGCCCTTCTCCTTCTCCTTCTCCTTCTCCTTCTCCTTCTCCTTCTCCTTCTCCTCCTACTAACATCAGCAATCCCAACGACCTCTTGCTACTCATATCTCAACCTCTCTCTTTCTTCTTCCCTCTCTCCTCCTCCTTCCTCCCTTTTCCTTCCTCCCTGCTCCCTGCTCCCTGCTCCCTGCTCCCTGCTCCCTCCCGCTCTCTCCATCTTCCCTGCTCCCTCCTTTGCCGCCCTCACCCTGTTTCGCTGTAGGGTGAGCACCACCAGCGAGCCAGGAACATCCTCTCCTCGGAGAAGGTCGAGGACGTTGTCGGAGGTACAGCTCTTGCCATCAACTTTCAAGATCGTGTCTCCCTTCGCCATCTTCTTGCTGTTGGCCGCCGGCCCTCCAGTCAGAAGGTTGTCGATTACCACACCCTTGATCATAATCCCCACCTGCGTGCAAGTCAGCTCCTCTTCCTCCTCGCCACCCGCGCGCTGACGGTGGAGCGAGAGCCGGCGCTTGCGTTGGCGAATGTTTGCGTCTCGACCTGCTCCCGGGTGAGACAAGTGCGAGAGAGGAGGGCCGGGATGTTTTCACCGACAAGACGTCCTTCTCTATGAGAGTATGCATGAGATCGCAGTAGGACTCGCTCTTCTCGATCAGCTTCTCCAGCGCATACAGGCGGTCTTGAACGGAGTCTTGCTGCTCGAAATCACTTGGTTTCTGCTCCGTCGAGCTTTCATCCTTCTTTCCGAAGATGCCAAAAAGATCCATGACTGCAACTGCCGAGTGAGAAAACTTGCGTCAGTCTTCACTCTCCTCATCGACGCATGCACATAACAAGCAATTATGGAGAAAACACCAGAGTGGAGATCTCTCCCTCCCTCCCTCCCTCCCTCCCTCCCTCCCTCCCGGAGGAAGGAAACAGTCACCGGGATCTCCTCAGCACTCGCTATCTCCTGGCGCTGAACCCGACGAAGGCCTCCAACCGACTTGCGGTGAGTGACTCGTATGTGGCGACAGGACGGGATAGAGTGAACGTCATGAGCAGCTGATGAAACTTGACGAGGAAAGCTACGTCGAGGCCATGCTGGGGGATATGACACGCCTGCGGCGATGAAATCAGCTGCCTGGGTGCATCTCCTCCCTTCCTCCTCTTCTCACTTCCTTTCCATCTTGCCCTCCTC
>NW_005434572.1:74452-77639 GCF_000315625.1 Guillardia theta CCMP2712
TCCCTCCCTCCCTCCCTCCCTCCCCTCCCTCGCTCTGTCTCTGTCTCTGTCTCTGTCTCTGTCGTCGTCTCCGTCGCCCTCTCCCTCCCTCCTTCCCTCTCCCTCCCTCCCTCCCTCCCTCTTCCGCAACAGAGGTATCTTGTTCTCGGAGCAGACGGGTCGGAAGCCGGAGACCCTCCGAAATAAGTGGTAGGGGTACATAATGGTGGGGTGTAGGACACCTTTGGGATAAAAAGGAGGGGTACATGCAGTATATATGGTAGTAAATGATCTCTATTTAAGGTGGAATGTGAGGGTAGGGTTAATTATGGGGGTGGTAGTGGTATGAACGCGGGGGTGGTCCATATGCAAGGGATCACTGAAATCTCCATTGTAAGTACAAAAAATGCTTTAGATTAGTTTAGCAGCACACGTAGCAGGAGGAGGAGGAGGAGCAGCAGCAGCAGCAGCAGGTCTCTCCCTACTGCTTCTCCTGCTCTTTATCCTTATCTCGTTGATCCACCTCATGCGAACAGGCTGACGTGAGTGCATTGATTCTACCATGTGGAAGTTGAACGATGCCGAGAGGAGCAGAGAAACGGCAGAAGGACACAGCGGTGCTGGAGGAGTCGGCACATTCAAATCGACCAAGCAGGAGTGGATTGATCGCGATCGCATATGACAAAAGAGGGAAGGCTAAGAACGGATTGGGTGAGTTTACAGATTTAGAAGAGTTCAGACTGGTTGTCTTGGTTGGCTGACCGCTTGATGCTGATAGCCAATGGTCGGAGGAACCTGAGCTTGAAGAGCTTCACGTAGCCGTCCAACGATGTCTGGATGTTGTTCTTGTCCTGCGACGTTGAGCGATCCATTTCCCGAAGGAGCTCATCCAAGACCGGAACCTCGACGGGGTCGAACTCGTCCACATTCTGAGGGTCCAGGGGGACGCAAACCTTTTGAGTCTTGGGGTGAACGCAGAAGGGCGACTTGAGCAAGTGATTCATCATCTTGCTGACGTTGATATCCAGACGAGGGTATGTGAAGCGAAACACCAAGAACCGGATCGTCTCCTCCACCTGGCTGGCCTTCTTTCCTCCAGGTCCTGGATACAAGTTCAACCCAACAACAGGCACGAGTGATTTTACCTTTCTTCGCCGTTTTCCTCAATTCGTTTTGCAAATCTTCCCACCGCTCTGCAGCATTTCGCTTCTTCCTACTCCACTGTTTGCATCCCACTTAGTGTCTGGCTTTCTTAACGAAGAAATGAAGCAACTTACCCTGTCAAGCAGGATATCTTTCACTTCAGAATCTCCGATCAAATCCAGGGTCGCGTCTGCCTTTTCGTCGTCTAACCAGCCCTGTTCCTCGAGCAGTCTGGTAAACGAGGGCAGCAACACATTTTCATATGCTCTTTGGAGCATGGGATGCATGTTGAATCCGACTGCCGTGAGTTTGGTCTTCTCCTTCTCGCCTCCCTGAACCATCATCAGCACCTTACTAGAATTCTACAACCACCTTCACCTTGAAGATGTTGAGATACTCTGCAACTGCTGTTCTCCCTTGATCTGACAAATTTCGCGCTCGTTCATCACAAACCCAACAATGGATACCACGACGACCACTAAAAACCCACAGCAAGTGTTTGAAGCCGAAATCGTTTCTCAGCGCCGTGTCCAGGACCTTGACTGCAACCGCCATAAAACGCCAGCTGTCCCTGAATTCTGGAATGGAGGGATCGATGCAATTCGTCTTGATGGTGCCATCGTCTTGATAGTCTGTCAAATCGATATCGAGAACAAACTCCCTCGACATCTGTCAAGAAGTTGAGGAGGTGCAAATCAAACAAAAAAAGAAAGAAAGATGTGTCGAACCTCTTTGAAGGCATCCTTGCTAACATACGCTTTCTGGTTGGGCTCTTTTGTATACACAGCACCCATATCAATCTTGTGCGGGAGCTTCTTCATCATATCTGCACCGAGATTGTCACAGCAGGCCCAACATCAGCTTGAGATCTGTTTACCCGCCTTCCATTCTTGTGCGCTAGAATAACTCAAATATCTGATGAACCGAGTCAGTGTTTAGTGCAGGAGCTGATGGCACAAAGACACTGACCTTATGTAGACATCATTGGCTAGGGTGAAGGAGAACTCCCTCCTCGCGAAGACCTCGCTCTTGCTATCATTGGATTGCTCCGCAGGAGAATAAGATAGCCATTGGAACATGGCATCGTAAGGGAACAGCTTTCCTTCAAGGTCAAACCATAGTCAGGGCGGCATTGCGAATCTGATTCGGCATCTACCATAGTAAATCCTCAGCTTGTCATCAAAAGGCAGGTTCTCGTAAGCCAGGGCGTCGGATGCCATCTGCCCTGCTGAAGAGCGTGAGAAACGCGTGCGGGAGTTCGTTTCAAACTCGCAAGTTTCTTTTCGATCACATTGTTGGATTGGATTTCAACGGATGATTGCTATCGATAGCGAGGACAGCATAAATCACAACAGTTCGCTTCCTTTCAAGCACTATCACAGCTGATTATGAATCTCTCCGCTCTTGCTCTGCAAACTCTGAGATACCTACTTCTTCCTATCAGTCATTGACGGCCACATCTCTTCCTTCTTCCCCTCGTCCTCCCCCCCCCTCCCCACCCCCCCCTCTCCTCCTCCTCCTCCTCCTCCTCCTCCTCCTCCTCCTCCTCCTCCTCCTCCTCCTCCTCCTCCTCCTCCTCCTCCATCCTCCTCCCCCCCCCTCCTCTTAACGTCGCTGAGGACGTGCAGGGCGTGGGCGAGGCATCTCATGAGGATCAGAGGTCTACAGGTGAGCGTGAGATGCGAGGAGGGAGGTCAATGACGTCATCGTCGTGGCGCAGGCGAGGACAGGAGGTCTTGAACTTGTCCTCCTCCTCTGCGACTGACGGGGCTGAAGGCATCACGGAGTTCGTTCCTCTTCCATTCGTCCACCTCCAGGCCCCGATGTTCCTCAAGGTAGCAGGAGAGGCGAGGGAGGCAGCAGAGCAGAGCAGAGCAGAGCAGAGCAGAGCAGAGCAGAGCAGAGCATGGGAGGGTAGAGCACCCGATACAAGACGAGAAAAAGATGAGGAGAAGGAGGAGGAGGAGGAGGAGGAGAATCTGAGAGAGAGAGAGAGAGAGAGAGAGAGCTGAAGGAAAGAGAGAAGGAAGGGAGAGGAGACGTGGATCGGGGAGTGGTTGTGTAG
>NW_005434572.1:79705-87963 GCF_000315625.1 Guillardia theta CCMP2712
CCCCCCCTCTGTCTCTCTGAAGTTTCTCTCTCCCCCCTTTGTCTCGAATTGTCGACCTCTCAGCCACAAACTCCCCAGTTCAAAATTTGCCCGGAGTATGCACACGTTGATCACTTCCGCACACACGACACATCATTGTTGTAGACTTTCGATTGGTCGTTCACTCCTCTCCTTCATCTGAATGATCTCATCGAGTGCCTCGCACATGATGCATGTTGAACGCCCTTCATCGTAGCTGCTCAACATGTACGGTTCATGAGCTGACATCTTGGTGACCTCTGCGACAGGTATGAGAGGGAAATGAGCATTCGCCGGGACAAGTGGAATGAGCTGTAAAAAACTCGTTCTTGTCTGTATCGCTCCTTACCGTTCGTTTGATAGCATGAAGAAGTCTCCCGGTTCCACCTTCATGAAGAGCAAGAACTTGAAGAAGATGGTTCGTAACGGACTGGCGAGCAGCATACGAGGGCACGTCTGGATGCACCTGTCAGGGGCTGCAAACAAGCTAGACAGTTGTCCGATGCTTTACAAGTACTTGGACTGATTGCGCCTGTTTCCTGCTGAGTAGTTCGTGGCAGGCAGCTGAGCGACGAGTCAACGTGGAATGGGCTGTCGACCGAAGCCAACGAAGCCCTTGCTCAGATAGAACTTGACCTCCCCCGCACCTTCCCCGACCACCCTCGCTTCAAGATGCCCAAGGATGCGGATCCTCCTCCTGACTCCCTGATCCCTTCCCTGCGAAGAGTCCTCAGAGCATACGCTCGTCGCAACAAGCAGGTGACGGTTGCTGCTGGCGTTGCTCGCGACCGCTCATGGGGTGCTAGGTCGGATACTGTCAGGGCCTCAACTTCATCGCGGGCCTGATGCTTCTGTTTCTCCGTGAGGATCAGGCGTGAGTTTCATTCTGCTCCCTAGTGATGCGTGTTTGGACAACTGAACCTGTTTGTTTTGCTTTCAGTTTCTGGCTGCTCTGCGTTCTGATCGAAGACATTCTCCCTGGTGATTATGTTGACCAGATTTATGTTGAAGGTTGATCAATGCCCGTGTGATGCAGGAGACTACTACGCTCAAGACCTTAGCGGGTGCAACGTAGACTTGCGCGTGTTTCGGGACATGTGAGACCCGGGAGGTCGAGTCGAGGTTGTTGATGTCGCCGTAGGTTATCCAAGAGGCTCCCGAAGCTCTGGAAGCACTTCCAAGAAGCGGGTCTAGGAGTGGAGTTCTTCTGTCTCGAGTGGTTCATCGCCATCTACGCCAAGACGCTTCCGACGGAGACGATGCTGCGAGTGTGGGACTCAATCTTCCTCGAAGGATACAAGATCATCTTCCGCATCGGCCTCGGAATCTTGTGCAGTTCCCTTACTCTCACTGTCCCCGTCTGACTGACCGGGCGCAGAGAGCTCTACGAGAAGCAGCTGCTCTGCATCACCGAGCCGCACGAGCTGTTTGCCGCGATGCAGGACCTGGGCAAGTCGCTCATTGACGCAGACTCGTTGATCAAGGTCAGCTTTGGTATCCAGATGAAGCGCACGACGGTAAGAGAGGAGGAGGAGGAGGAGGATGAAGGGAAAGTGGAGATAGGGTGGGAGCTTCGGGGGGTCGTCACCTGACGACGGTGCAGGTGATAGCTCTCAGGGAAAAACATCGGTCAGAGGTCATTGCAGAGAGGGAATCGCGGCAAGTGGAGAAGAAGTAGCATGCCAGGTGTCCGAGTTGTCGCTGCCGAAGGGGAAGACACAGTGTACAGGATGGGAGTAGACGATGAGCAGGAGGCGACGGGGAACTGATCACTTCTCCTTGACGATGCTTGACAAGCAGGACTCGGCAGCGTCGAGATCAGGGGGGGGGGAGGCTGCTGTTGCCGCAAGGCGAGCAGGCTGTTAGAGTAACGAAGGACATTTTGTCACTTTCAATGCAAAAATCCGTCGTATCTTTATGTCTCAACAGGCACGTCCTCTCCCACCTCACTCTCCAGCACAGCCTTGCGCGAGAGGCGGATCTTCCCCTTCTGGTCGCGGAGGGCAAGGACTTTGACGTCCATCTTCTCTCCGATCTTGAAACGCAACTCAACGCTGTCGATCCGCTCCTTGTCAAGCTCCGACACGTGCACCAGCCCCTCCTTCCCCGGCCACAGCTCCACGAAGCAGCCGAAGGGATGCACTCCCACTGCAGCAAGTCAGCAGGACGCGCGCGCGAGCAGGAGACGTCACCTATCGTGCAGTCCTTGTAGACCTTCCCCACTTCCGGGTCCGCCGCCTTCTTTTTCAGGGTGGCGGTGGAAGAAGGCGAGAAGTTGTTGGCCTCCTGGGCAAGGAAGCGGACCTTGTCTTCGGCCTTGGCGATGTTGTCGGAGCTCAGGGCTGTGATGGTCACGACGCCCTCGGACTTGGTCTCGACAATGTCGATGTTGGTCAGCTTGAATTCCTCGATCAGGCTCCTGATCGTTGTCCCTCCGGGCCCGATGATCTTCCCGATGGCCACCAAAGGCACTGAGAACCGGACTAGCTTCGGCACGGAGGGAGCGAGCTCGGGCCGGGGCTTTGCCTGGGCCTTGAGCATGTGGACGAGCATGTGGACTCTTCCTTCTCTTGCCTGCGCTAGCGCCGACTTGAGGAGGTTGACGCTGAGGCCCTCGCACTTGATGTCTAGCTGGAAGGCCGTGATGCCCTTGGCGTCTCCGCAGACCTTGAAGTCCATGGTACCCAGCGAGTCCTCGAGGCCGAGGATGTCGGTCAGGATGACTGCCTCCTCCTCCATCTTCCTCATGATCGCCTCCTTGTTCTCCTCGTTTCCTCTCTTGAGGTTCTCCGGCAGCAGCAGGCCCATCGCTACCCCGGCGACTGGGCGCTTGAGCGGCACACCAGCATCGAAGAGGGCGAGGCAGCCCCCGCACACTGAGGCCATGGACGAGCTGCCGCAGCTCTCGGTGATGAGAGACTCTACGCGGATGGTGTAGGGAAAGTCGTCCTCGCTCGGGATGACTGGGAGGAGACCTCTCTGCAAGGAGATCAGGAGGAGCGAGGCAAGCAGCAAGAAGGAGCATCTCCTACCTCAGCAAGGTTCCCGTGCCCGATCTCTCTCCGCCCTATCGCTCCCACTCTTCCGCACTCCCCCACAGAGGAAGGCGGGAACGAGTACTGCAGGTAGAAGCGTTTGCTCTCCTCTCCGTCCAACCCCTCCGATCGCTGCCTGCTCCCGCTGTCTCCGAGTGTCACCGTCGCGAGCGCCTGTGTCTCACCTCGGGTGAAGAGCGACGAGCCATGAACAGCAGGAGCGAGCGGCGACATCCTGACGCTGATGGGACGGACCTGCCGGGTTGTCCTGCCGTCTACTCGCTGATCTTTCTCCTTGGCAAACTGACGCATCTTCTCGGCCGCAAAGCGCTTGAACGTCGTCTTGACGTCGATCGCGTACCCAGGCGGCAGGTCCTCCTTGCCCTCCAGAAAAATCCTCTTGGCCTCGTCCTCGAGCCCGAAGATGGCGGTGTACACATCCCGCTTAGACGAGCTGCCGGTACAGATCGCGCTCACCATGGCCTCCCCGAGGTGCTCCTCGAACTGCTCGAAGAGCGACTCGTCGGGCTGGCGGATCAGCTCCCGCAGAGAGACTTCCTTGCGAGCCTCGAGGGTCTTGGCGGCGAAGAGCCTGAGCCCGATGCAGATCTTCTTGATGGCCTTCATTCCCAGCTCGATCGCCTCCACCATCTGCTCGTCGCTCAAGAAGTCGGCGGCGCCCTCGATCATCATGACCGACTCCTCGGTCCCGGACACGAAGAGGTTCAGGCGGGAGGTCTTGAGCGCTTCTCTCGTCGGGTTGATCACAAACTTGCCCTTGGCGTCCATCCCGATGCACACGCCTGCCACTGGCGTGTCGAAAGGGATCGGACTGGCCAGCAGCGCGGCTGACGACGAAATCAGCGCCAGCGGGTCGACGTTGGCTTGCGGGTCGTAGGCAAGGACCCAGGAGAGGACCTGGACTTCTCTGCAGAAGCCAGGAGGGAAGAGAGGACGGAGAGTACGGTCAATGATCCTCGCAGTTAGAACCTCCTCGTCCGAGGGCCTTCCGTCCCTCTTGATGTAACCTCCGCTCGTCTTCCCTGCTGCGGACGAACGCTCTTGGTAATGGACGGAGAGAGGGACGAAGTCTTCCACTACTTCCTCCTTGTCCAGGTTGAGGTCTCCGCAGGCCGTCGAGTAAACGATCGAGTCCCTTTGCTTCGCCATAACGGCCCCTGCTGCAAGCCTGCCGACTTCCCCGCTCTCCAGCCGCAGCTTGTTCCCATCGATGTCGACCTCCATCACAACCTTGCGAAAGTTATGCTCTCCTTGTTCGCAAGCTTCTTCGAACACGTTGATGTCCGGATGCGATCGTTCCTCCACCATCATTCCGTTCGACAACCCTGCCCTTCTCCTCCTTACTAGCAACTGGTTCCCTGCCGACAACGGACGTGCAACCCCAGCCCCGAATCCTCCCCACAGGCCATGAGGCATGTTGAAATGAAACTTCGGGGATGGGGAAGAGAAGCGACCTTTGGATGAGGCAGAGGAAGCAGAGGGAGAAGCGGAGAAGGAGGAGAGGGAGCAAAACGGTCCTTTCGAGGAAGCCGATGTCCTGAAGGAGGAGGATGGGCTGGTCTGCAAGGAGGGAGCGAATGCAGGAGTCCTTGGGGAGGGTGAGGGCGGGAGCGGCAGGGCGCTGGGGTCCCATGCCTGCGCATGTCCCGCCATGAGCGCCATGAACAGTGCTATGTGCGCCATGCCAGGAGGCCGCCTACCCCACCCCCACCCCCGATCTCCCCTCTTCATTAGACCAAAGCATTCAATTTATACCCCTGCTTTACCCTCTCAATGAACCCCTGGTAAAGTACCCTACCCTAGTTTTTGAGTCGTAGGTAATTCCAGTGTATACCACCCCTCTTGTTCCCAGGAGAGCTCCAGTATGGGTGGGGTGTTCTACCCAACCCTCCTGTAGCTCCACCCCCACCCCCTCAATTTCCTTCTTGGCGCACGATTGGGAGGGGGGTACGTACAGCTGGTGAAGAATCCGATCATGACGAGATGCGAAATGGAGCGAGGAAACGAAGAGAGGAGGAGGACGAGCAGGAGGAGCAGGAGGAGCAGGAGGAGCAGGAGGAGCAGGAGGAGCAGGAGCAGGAGCAGGAGCAGGAGTGGGGGTTCAAACGAAGGGAAGGTGTACAGTGGTGATAGTTGGATGGTGCGATCAGGTGGGAGGAGGTGAACAATTGACGTCAGGAGAGGAGAGGAGAGGAGAGGAGAGGATAATGAACAAGAGAAGATATCAGAACTGAAGTCAGAGCGAAGCAAAGGAAAGAAAACCTGACGAGGTACAAAGAGGAAGAATCACGACAAAAAGACAGGAGAGGAGAGGAGCAGGAGAAAACAAGGAGAGGAGGGCGGGAGAGGATGTTTCATGGATAGATGGGTGAGGAGGAAAGAATGGTCGGAGAAGAAGAGACCGAGCACAGGCAAGAGATCTGCTTCATTCATGGATGGAAGAAGTGCTGTATGGAACATGACGCCTCCTCATCAGGTGAAGGTGAAACAGCGATGAGGGTGCGAGGTTGGAACAAGTCAGACTCTCGCGCGGGTGCCGATGGAGATGTTTGGAGATGATTCTCGAAGAGCTGATCACAAGGGCTCGAGCAATCTCACTGGTCGATGGTGCAGCAGCAGCTCGTGATGTAGTTTAACTCCTAGGACAGAGGCTGGGATTGTTTCGGGTGCTCGAGACTGCAGGTGAGTATGCTTCCTCCAAGGAAGGACAAGGTGGAGTCGTCCCGAAGGACGAAGAGGGAGTTTGAAAGCCATCTGACGTGGCAGAAGAGAATCTCAGGGAGCCTCCTTGCGGTGGTGCAGGCGTTTGCTTCAACTCCGACCCACCTGCCCGGTCAAGGGCATGGGAAGAGGCGTTCCTCCTCCTCCTCCCTGTTTCTCTCCTTCCTCTGCCTGTGTATAGTCGTGCTGCTCGGCTCTTCCCTTCCAAGTTTATTCTTTTCTCGCTCCCACCCAGCTTCAGCAAGCGCCTCGAGCAAGAGCCCAGCTGACGTCCAGCGGCTGCTGATACGAGACCTGAGCTCCCCCAACTCCTCGATCGAGTCGGCTGAGCTGGACCTCATTGCTGGGGATTCCAAGGTCGTCCTTGCCCGCAAGAGCGATGTGACCGTCAGAAGGAAGTTCTGGGCTGCCATGACGGCAGCGCTGAAGCACAGGCTCCTCCTCCTCCACCCCAACGCGAACCTCACGCTCACTCCCTCCCTGTCGGAGCTATCCTCCAACGACCTCGTCTTTGTCACCTCTGCCTTCGATCAGAATTGCCACGAGGCCTGCGCTGAGAACGGAGAGGAGTGGCAGTGCTCCTCGCCCTGGTTCGACCTCCTCAACCGCTGTGACCTGCTCCAGGTCGCCTTCCCTCACGCGGCCACCTGCTTGTCTCACTTCTACGGCCGCGACCTCCCGGCGCTCAGCTCGGACGTGGGCGGCTACGCTCGTGGGGACTACGTCCTCGTGAACTCGAAGCCGCAAGAGTATGACATCTCCTGCGACGCACAGGGCGAGCACAGCGCGAGGCTGTGCGCATGCAAGCGCAGCGGAACAGGAGGGAGGGACCTTCAGTCTCGGGTGTCGCGGATCGTGATCAAGCAGCTGCAGCAGTTCGACAAGAGGCTAGCGGGAGGCCAGCAGGCTGCGGGGCAGGCGAACGAGTGGTGGGCAGAGAGGTCGGCGCAGTCTCTGATCGAGGACATCGAGAAGAAGAGGACGACGTTCCTGGAAGCGAACCAGGGCGTTAGCTGCTTCACCGCCTGCCAGGAGCAGAACCTGGCGTGCCAGCGAATCTGGTTCGACGTGCTCAACAACTGTGAAGCCCTGGCCGTCGCCTTCCCCTCCCACAAGATCTGCAGCACAGACTTCTACGGGCGGGACCTGCCGGCCTACCGGCCCGAGGACCTGACCGTCCTCGTGAACAAGAAGCCGCGAACGTACTCGAGCTCCTGCGGGGGCAAGCACGAGAAGACAAAGAGGCTGTGCGGATGCGGCTTCAGTAAGGGAGGGTCCACCACCTCCCGCACCTTCCACACGGTCTACAACGTGCAGGCGTCCAAGTACTTCGAGTGGCAAGTCAGGTACATGCACTTCTGGTTCAAGCAGGCCAACATGCCCGGCAAGATCACCCGCCTGCTCTCTGCCAACCAGCCAGACTTCCTTGCTGGAGAGATCCCAACGCACACGTCTCCCCCCTACAAGAGCGACGACCCCAATGACCACTACACGCCCTACAACAAGCCCTGGGCCATCCACCGCTGGCTTCAGGACGCGGAGCCCACGGAGGATGTAATCCTCATCGTCGACCCGGACTGCATGTTCCTCAGCAGGATGGAGTTCATGGTGGAGGAGGGGGCGCCGGTCGCCCAGCAGGCCTTCTATCACTTCGACTTCAGCACCGACGATGTCCCCATGCAGATCGCTCGGCGGTACTGCAGGAACTGCTCCTTCCTCGATCCCATCGCCGTCCCCATCATCATCCACCGCCATGACATCGCCAGGATCGCCCCCTTGTGGCTCAAGAAGACCCGCGAGATCCGCATCGACAAGCCCAACTGGCCGATCAGCTGGTACAACACCAGCATGAGCCCCGTCGGCCTGACCTGGACTGCCGAGATGTTCGGCTACGTGTTTGCTGCTGCCGAGCTGGGGATCCGGCACGAGATCTGGGACCTGCAGAACGTCCCTCGAGTGCACAAGGAGATTTTCACCTCCATCATCCACTACCACGTTGAGGTTCCCATCCCTGACGGTGAGGCCCCATGCTGCTTAGGAGGTCGAGGACGAGACCAAGGACAAGGATTTGGAGGAGGAAGGGGGGGTAGAAGGGAAGGCAGGGTTTGAGAAGGCGGGGGGGGGGGGGAGGTCAGGAGGAAGGAGGCAGGAGGCAGGACGGGGGGAGGGAGGAGGGGAGGGGAGGAGTGACATTGCGGCAGGACGACAGTGGTGGAAGCACTCAGATGACGCTGGTTACAACATCCCATGGCCGATCCCTGCGGAGACTGACCAAGTCACGCGCACACTCATCACTAAACTTCACGAGGTAGAGAGGAAAGGCAAAGGAGGAGGAGGAGGAGGAGGAGAGAGGGAGGAGGAGGAGGAGACCGGGAGGGGGTTGGGAGGTGTGGGGAGGGGAGGAGGAAGGGAGGGGAGGGAGGAGACGAGGAGGGGAGGGAGGAGGTTTGTTGGGAGGGGGGG
>NW_005434572.1:88063-105406 GCF_000315625.1 Guillardia theta CCMP2712
GGTAGGCACGAGAAACTCTCGGGACACAAAACACGAATGGAAGACTGTGAACAAGTACGTTCCTGAAGTTCGTCGACGCTAAGTCATTACACGTGCTACTTTACCGACTGTGCCAGTCAGTCCTCCGTCTCCTTCCCATCCCCCTCCGTCTCCTCCCCTTCCCCCCATGTCATGCCAATCCCAGAGCTGGTCCTGCCACCGCATACTCACTCGACACGCAACAACCTCTCCTCCTCCTCCTCCTCCTCCTCCTCCTCCTCCTCACCTTGTTTCTTCACGGGGCTCTCCTGCATGGCCTTGATGTAGCCCTGCAGCTCACGAACTTCTTCTCTCAGCTCCCAATTCTCCTGCGCTCTCTCTCAATGTAAGCACATCGCAAACTCGCACCAACCTGCTCCAACTTCGCCTGCCGCTCCTCCAGCTTCTTTCTGTCGCTCTCACCTCCCCCTCCCGCTTGACCCACGGCAGCAGGAGCTTCTCGCTGGTGGTTGTGAGAAGAGGAGGCGTCGTGAGACTGCTCGAGGAAGAGGCAGAGATGCTCGAGGGAAGCCAGTCCTCGCTGATGGCAACAAGCCTGCAACCTGAAGAGCATGTCAAGACAATAAGACAAAGCCAGCACAAGCCCAAGCACAAGCCCAAGCACAAGCACAAGCACAAGCACAAGCACAAGCAAAAGCCCAAGCACAAGCCCAAGCCCAAGCACAAGCCCAAGCCCAAGCACAAGCACAAGCCCAAGCCCAAGCACAAGCCCAAGCCCAAGCCCAAGCCCAAGCACCAGCAGGAGCTCAAGCACAAGCACAAGCACCAGAGCTAGCTGGCATGGCACCAACCTTTCTGTGACGTTCTCTTCGCTTCTGCGCGTTCTCGGGCTCACGTCATTTCTCAGCTCATCGCAGGCCCGCCTCAACGCTGGCACTGCCTGCTGGAGCCCGACGATCATCTCCTCGAGGTTTGGTTTCCTCTCAGGCGAAGCTGAAGGAGGAAAACTTCAACTGGAGCAGGAGCAGGAGCAGGAGCAGGAGCAGGAGCAGGAGCAGGAGCAGGAGCAGGAGCAGGAGCAGGAGCATCAGGAAGAGGAGGTATGTGATGACCGTCAGGGCAGCATTGGCTGTAGATGGGCTCGAGAGCGAAGCAGATCTTCTCATGCAAGTCCACGTACTGAGATTTTGACGCCTCCAGCTCAGTTCTGCGTCGATTTGTCAAGCAGAAGAGGAGAAGGAGAAAAGAGGAGAGGACAGGAGAGGACAGGAGGAGGAGGAGGAGGAGGAGGAGAGGAGGAGAGAATGAAAACATGAAGCAGGAGAGCAGGAGAGGTGCGGAAGGTCCAACTTGTGCCGGCGAACTTCGATGTGCAGCCCCTTGTTCTCGTACTCGAGCTCCTCATTCCTTCGCTTGAGGAACGAGATCTCTTCGTTCAAGTTCTTTCCCAGGTCTCTCAAGTTGTCGATCTCGTTCTGCAGCATCTTGCTCTCCTTCATCACTGATTGTATCTGCACCATCTCCTCACCGACTGCACCTCCCTCGCATCGCTCCTACCGCCCTGTGCTCAAAGTTCTGCACTGCGCTCTGATATTTCTTTGCTGTGCTCCTACAGGGGGAAGGGATCCGGTCATGCCATGGAGGACGAGGAGGTTTCGAGTACCTTAAGTCCTCCAACTCCACACTCATCGCTGCGTTCTCCTCCTGCAACTTTCTCCTCTCTCTCTCCGCCTCTTCCTCCTTCGCGCGCTGCTGGACCTCCTTCTGCCTTCTCCCCAGCGTTACCGCATGTCCTCCGCTGTCTCGATCGGGTACCTGGCAGCTTCCTCGAGGTTCTCCATCATCTTCTGCTTCCAGGACAATTCGCTCTGCCAGCAGGTCAGGCGGATGGAAACGTGACTTGTCAGTCTTGGAGGGAGCGGCATCACTTGACAACTTGTAAGAGCAGATGCAAGATGGTCGGAGAGCTCTTGGAGAAGAACAAGGCAGTCGGACTTGAGAATCTGGTAAGAACAACTACAACACAACACAAAGTCAGTCAGGCAGCACAACACTGACAGAAACACGTCCGAGCTCTCCACCTCGCTCTTTCCATTCCCTCAGACTCCGCCAAAAGCATGTCGGTCCAGAGAGAGATGCATTCATCGATGATCGTAGAGAACTCCTGGTCCTTGAGATGCGAACACTGAAGCATCCAGTCAGTCACGTCACCGACCTCTGCCGTTCTGACAGCAACGACACCTTCTCCTTGCACAAGGTGAAGAGTTCCAGCATGTGCCGTCGGTCAGCGATCTGCTCTGACGCCATGCGCTGCAGGCTGACTTGGATGGAGCCGGTATGCTGCTGCTTCAGTCAGCTCACGCGCGCGCTAGAGTCAGAGTTCCTTGAGGACTGTGAGTTTCACAACGCTGCCAGGCACGTCGCTGCCGACTTGGAGTAGGTCAGGGAGAGCAGGAGGACAGGGAGAGGGAGCGAGAGAATGTGCGGGGGCAAGGAGCAGGACGGAGGGGAGGAGGACGAGGAGGAGGAGGACGAGGAGGACGAGGAGGAGGAGGACGAGGAGGAGGACGAGGAGGAGGAGGACGAGGTCGAGGTCGAGGACGAGGATAAGGTCGAAGGGGAAGGGGAGGAAAGGAGAGGATAAGGATACCGAGCGCGTCAAGGATGGTGTTGGCGTCGACTGGTCGTTCGTCAACCTCGATGATGGTGTCTCCTCGCTCCAGCATGTGCGAGTTGAAGGCAGGACCCCCCACAACCTGAACACGCGCATCAGGAAGAGGAAGAGGCGGGGCAGGGGCGAGCATACCATGCTTTCTATCGAGCATCCGTTGAGCATCATGCCCACCTATCTGACGTGTCAGGAGGAAACAGAGAGGAGGAAAGATGGAGAACGAAGGGAGGAGGAGAGGTGAAGGCTTGCTGTCCCTCCCTCACCGTCGACTTGGTAGTGAAGTGCTTCGAGTCCTTGGACACGTCGGTCAACACTGAATCCTCTGATTCCAACCTGAACCCTCTATGTCAACGTCGATGTACAGACACTTTGTGTTTCATTCTTGCAGCTCGAGCCTAGTCGAGCTCGGACAGCACGAGGAATGGTTCCTGCTTCATCCTACACCTCGACGGCTCTGAGTGAATCCCTATCCCTGTCCTAGTTCTAACAAGATCCTCTGCAGACAGGCTACGTCAGTTCCTGCAGACTTTGACTGTGACAGGGATTCTGATGGCAGTGTTCATGCCACGGATACTACTGCGTCAGACAGAGTACCAGAGTCTCTCTCCTCTGCTCTCTGCTCTCTGCTCTCTGCTCTCTGCTCTCTCCTCTCTCCTCTCTCCTCTCTCCTCTCTCCTCTGTTATACTCCAAACATGATCTCGTCTCCTCTTCACTTCTAAGAGCTTCCACCATGATATCCCCATCACCTCATACGATTCTCTTCCGCTCCCATCAAATTTCCTTCTGACATCTTGATTCGAGACGTGTTCCATGCTGTTTCACATTCCTTACCTCTTTCTCATCTCTTCGCACTTGAGCATGACCTGCTGGTACCATGAAACCTCCGCCATCGCAGCCATGTCGGGCACCTTGGCCTGGCCCTTCCGTTACACAAATCCAACTGTTTCCTCACTAACAGAGAGGAGGCTGAGGCTCCGAGCCTCGCCGCGCGCGGCCGCGCGGCCCGATGATCGGAACCAGCGAGTCACTCACACGGTGAGCTCCGAGAGCCATCGGCGGCGTCCGACCGTTCAGCCTCCAGTGACCCTTCGAGTCGAGCCTGAGGCTCGGTGACGCCGCCGGCTGCCAGCGCCGGGGGGGGCCGAACGGGGGCCTCGGGCCGGCCGGCGGCCGGCCGGCCTGGCAATCATCGAAACATCAAGGCTTAGAACCGTTCTAAGCGGGTCACCGAATCGTACGGCGTACGATTCGGTGCCCCGCGACTCAGTCGAGCCTGGACAGCGGGCGGGGGCCCGCTGAGCCGGCGCCCCGGAGCCGCCGCTGCGGCCCCCGCGACCGGACGGTACTACTAGTGAGGCTACCGGGGGATCCGGGCACAATGATCCGATGCCAGATGATCACAGGCTGGCTGCCTTGAGTGAGGTTGATCAGTTGGCAAACGCCGGGCCGCCCCGGCGCCCCCGGGGCCACAGTGACCCGGTCCCCGGGGCCGCCCGGCCGTCCGACTGCCAGCCTCCGGCCGCGGCGCGCGCAGCCGCCCGGCCCCCGCGCCCCCCCGGGCCCCGGCGCCCCGGCGGCGGTGCCAACACTTAGCCTGCCGCCGGGCCAGTCCGCGGTGGCCTACCGGAGTCCGAGGCTCCGGGCTCCGGGAGTGCCCCGGACTCGACCCGTGACCGGGTCGGGCGGCCCGGCCGGCCCCGCGCCGCCCGGCCGCCGGGGCCCGGGCTCACGCCAGACCCTCATACTGGACAATTTTGGGTCCCCTACCCTCTCTGCTATCACCATTAGATGACCCCACTACCCCCAATTTTCCCTGCAAACACCTTCCTAAACTAGGTACAGCATCATTCACTACCCTACCCCCTCACATTTTTATTTGTATTATTGCTTTTAGAGACCAACAGGACCACCCCCACCCCTCGGCAATTCTGGGATTATTGTCTCTCAGCTACTACCCCTACCCAACACCACACGACTACCCCACCCATTTATCGTCACGAAAAAGACACTTGTGGCCCATTTTGACTACCCCATTTGCCTACCCACCCCTCGCACCTACCCCCTTGTTGAAAGTACCCCCATAATCTCATATCATCCACCCCCTCCCTCTATTCCCACAATACGTCACCCACCCACCCCTGCAATCGTCTCCTGCCTGGAAACCCACCCACCGTCCTCCACCCTCTTCCCTCGACCACCCCCATTTTGTACATTACACACCCTCTGTTCCCCATTACTACCCCAACATGCACACACCCCTACCCCTATTTCTCTGGCTTTTCACCCTACCCCACTTTTGGCCTACTCACGTCCTCGCCTCCTATGCCGTGACGTGAAGCGGCTGGAGAAGGGAATGCGAGAGGAGAGGAGGAGAGGAGAAGCGGGAATGCAGGGCCAAGATGACGAAACTCAATAAAAAATGCAGATGATAGCGATGGAGGATGAGAAGAGCAAGCAGGGAAAGCGGGATCCACAAAGACAAAAGGATGTTTGGTCGAGGAGGGTGATTGAACGCGATTGGACGTCTCGCACGTTGGCAATGGAAGCAAAGTGGATGAAGTTGTTGATGATCATAGCACAAGAATACGATATATTTTCAGTTTGGTGTGAGGCTAAGGCGAAGAGCCGGAATAGAATGTTGACACAGAGCAAGATAGTGACGGATAGATTTATTTCCAGAGGTTGATTTCAGTGATGGTGGATGGCAGAGAGCCTTGCAAGCATCTAGCTTTCAAAACCTCAACTAGCTTTCACAAGTCAACTTGTTCCATGATGCTTCTATCTCCTTACGTGCGATACGATGTTCGCATGTCTTTGACACTCCCCCAGCCCTAGTCTATAGCATGACATGTCATCATCACTCTCTGATGGTAGTATCAATTATTCAAGGGCGGCCCATCATTCTTTGATGCTGTTCTGATCTCATGCCACCACCTCTATCTGATCTCATGTCACCGCCTCTATCCATCTTTTCTTCTGTTTGGATTCCATTCATGCCTGAAGTCATGGAATCTTCAAGATAGCTTCCTCCTTGCAACTGTGTCTCCTGGTCTGGTTGCTTTGTTGAATCTAAGTCGTGCGTGTTTTCTCGTCAAAACCGTTGCTTGCCCTTGTGCCTTGTAGGCATTGATCCGCTATCACAAAGTTGTGCTGGTAAAGGGGAAAGATAGTTTGAAATAGTTTTCAACAGCGTGCACTCTGAACCTCATACGACTCAAACAGTGACGAGGTGTGACAGAAATCTTCGCAGGGTCTGCGTGATATGGAAAACGCGCAAGCAGAATTGCACAGCTCTCCAGGATCAGGTGGTACAAGGATATGATCTCCACCCACTTTGACTTGAGCATGAGCAGAACATGTCCCTTCCCACAAGCGCCTTTCTGGACTGCTGAGGGGTTTCGAAACAGGCTGGCATGATTTCAAAAGGTCCTGCCGTTCGGTTACATCCAAGTTGGAAGTTGATCATTGGTTAGGGAAAGAAAGCTTGCTTGCAGAAGAGTCAAATCATTCCTTGAGAAGAGTATAGTCGAGCACGGAGATGTAAACAGATCATCGCTAATCTCTGCATTCCTAAATTCCCCTTGGCAGGTTTCAGAGAAGCCTTTTGATTTGCCCGCTGATGTACGATGTACGATTGCTGTAGCTGCGAGCCCTGACGGTGAGGCTGATCTCTTGGTTGTGAGCAGGACACTCACGCCCGATGGCTGGCAGGTGCTTACTTCGCCACGTCTCATGGGGACCACACCATCAGGATCATCTCCGTACTAACAGGGCAGACAATTGCTGTCCTAGAGGGTCACACCCGCACTCCCTGGACTCTTCGCTTCCATCGGCTGCAGTCGAACCTGCTGGTCTCAGGTTGTCTCAACGGAGACCTCAAGGTATGGGACATCCACACACAGACCTGCCTCCGCTTCGCCTCTCTGGGGACCGAGCGCGTTACCTCGGTTGCCTTTCACCCGGAGAAGTTTCTGATCGCTGCCTCGTGCGGGAGGGAGCTATTCTTCTGGGACATCTCCGTTGAAGATTCTCGGCCGAGGAAAGTGTTCGAGACGAGCATCGGGATCTTGTGTATCTACTTCCACCCAAATGGCAAGTGGCTCCTGACTTGCGAGGTGCGGTCCTTGGAGTCGTCCAACAACAACAACGGGCAGCAAACGACCTCCCCTCACTTCTGCGTGAGGCTCCGAGACCTCAACAACGAGCTCCGAACGTTCAACTCTCTTTCTCCGTCTGTCCCCGAAGGCGACTTCCTCCGTGTCGTCCTGGTGTACAGCGAGAGCGGAACCTGCATCTCTCCCTGTGGTCGATACCTCGCCGTCTGCTTGCCGGGACCCATCGACGGCAGGAAGAAGTTCGTCCACGATGCTCATCAGATCAGCCGCATGCAGAGCGAGCAGAGCGCCTATCAGAGCTCGAACCTCCTCCTGCAAGGCACTATGGCGCACGTTGCCAACGTCGAAAGGGCAGACAACCCAGCACAGAGCGCAGGAGAGGACGCGAACGAGATGGAGGAGGAGCCCCAGGGCCCCATCGCTCACTGTGACGGCAAGTGCCCCCTTTCCCCCTGACGCCTCACTTGTTTGCTTACAACAAGGTCCTCAGGATACATCGCCATCATCTCTCTTGTACAGTCTACCTTCGCGCA
The DNA here is from genome assembly GCF_000315625.1 of Guillardia theta CCMP2712. Lineage (NCBI taxonomy): Eukaryota > Cryptophyceae > Pyrenomonadales > Geminigeraceae > Guillardia > Guillardia theta. Next base: position 95,363 of record NW_005434572.1, read on the forward strand.
AGTCTTGTGAGGAGTAGCAAGACACAACATCGTCGCCTGACAGCATGACACCTCCAGGTGTACAGCTCCCATATCCAAGAGCGCCAAGATCACCTGCATCCGTTTCTCAGCGTCTTGTCAGTACCTCCTCGTAGGATACGGCAAGTCGACGCCTCTCACTCCCCTTCGTGACCGTTGAGCAGGGGGGCGAGACATGCGGCCTGTGACAGCCGAGAGGCTCAAGAGGGGCCTCGAGCTGTATCGCTTCGACAACGAAGACAACAACAAGTCAACGGACTATGCGCTCAGCCTGGTCTTGCTCCTTCTTCCTTCTTCCTTTTTGCTACCGCTGCTCCTTCTCGTCCTGCCTTGCTCGGGTTCCTCTCTGTTTCTTCCATGCAGACACTACTCCACTTTCTTCTTCCTCTCTCCCGTATTGACTCTCTGAGTTCGCTTGCTCCCCTACTCACCAGTTCCGGCCACGCCCCCCTCTCTTCCTGCTCCTCCTCTCCTCCTCTCCTCCTCTCCTCTCCTTCTCACTTTCAACTTGCAGGTTCGTGACTTCACCTCATCCAACGACGTCTTGAACGCGTGCGAGTGGCAGCCCGTCCTTGGTGGTTGCGTGCTCTACGGTGAGACCTCACCTGTTCCTCCCCAGCTGACCACCAGCAGGCACTGACACGGGAAGAACCGTAACGCTGTCGTTTATCAGGGGGACGGAGAGGTTCCAGTCCAGCTGGAGTGGTAGCTGGGGAATGACTGAGATGGCAGGGAGCCGGACGATCCGATGAGCCGGTCGCCCAACGCGGCAGATGAGACGACGAGGCTGTGGGTGCCTCGTCCCCAGGGTGAGAGCTCGGGTTGTAGCTGGGGAGGTTGACCGGCACGGCAGGGAACTCGTCGGGGAGCGAAGAGACGACGAGCGCGTCGAGCAGGATGGCGCCGCAGGTTCCAGTGCCAGCTCAGCCCTCCCCTCCTGCAGGCATGTGGAGCAGAGGAGCCCCGCACATCTAAGGAGGCTCGCAGCAGCATGAGAGAGGACGAGGGGCTAGGGGAAGGGGGAGAGAGAGGGAGGGAACGGGGGATAGCGATGGGAGGAGGAGAAGTTGTGGAGGTGCTTATGTGCATTTTTTCGCTCCTTAACTTTACAACATGAGAACATCAACTGCCTTCACGGCTCCTCCTCGCTCAGCGATATCAGCTCGTGCAACATCCTCACCGTCGAATCGATCATCTCCTCGGCATTGTCCATCTTCAACTGGAGGAGGCGCGTCAACCCAAGCTGTCCCCCAGCTGATCTCCTCACCTTGCAAGTCTCCAGCAGGGCGCTGACCTCGAAAATCGTGGTGACCACGTCACATTCCTGCGCCATCTCGCTATGTAGAGCATCTCGCTGGATCCAGAGTCACCCTCTTCCATCATCCTCTTCCCCTCCTCCTCCTCCTCGCTCCTCCTTCCCTCACCTGATTCTGCCGGAAGTCCCTCATAGCCAGGTGCCACTTCTCCTCCGCCATCAGAACCGGCAGCGGCAACTTGCCAGCCCATCAGCCAGTCGCGCACGCGCTCAGGCGCTCACCTGATTCCCGTAGATGACCGTCTTGGTCGGCCGCCCGCGTCCTCCCCCAGGGATCTCCTTCTCCGAGCTGACGACCTTGGAGGCCGGGTTCTTGGGCAGGAGATAGTCGACGATCGTCAGCGGATTCCACGTCCCCTGGAGGCAACACGGTGAGTGAAGGCAACCATGAGGACGAGGACGAGGACGAGGACGAGGACGAGGCTGAGGATGAGGATGAGGATGAGGATGAGATGAGGGAGAAAAGAACAAGAACAGGATGGAGAGGCGGATGTCTCACCAGCAAAGATTCACTTTGCTTCTCGCTTTGCTGTGACCGTGCGGAGTTGAGCTGAAGGAGGTCGAGTCAAGCGAGGAGCAGGGCAGGTTGCAAGTTACCGAGCCCAACTCTTCCTGCTTCTTCACTTCGGATCTGAGGTCCTCCAGGTCGACCTTCTCTTCCTGCGGAGGATTCCTTGCGGCCTGAAGAGCGAGTGCGATCAGAAGATGACATTTGAAGCGGTCAGAAAGTGAAAGCATGTAGGGAAGGGAGAGAGAGCGCAGGGGGAAGGGGAGACGGAAGCAGGAAGAGGGGCTGGGAAGGAGCAGCAGGAGGAGGAGGAGGAGGAGGAGGAGGATGATGATGAGGGAACGGACGGGAGAGCCGATGGTGGGGAGGAAGGAGGAGGAGGAGGAGGAGGAGGAGGAGGATGCTACCTTGAGTCTCTCAACATTCACCCTCAGAGTTGCCAAGATCAGCCTAGCAGCGCTCCGCTGATTCTTCTTGTACTGCAACCTCGACTCATGCTTGGTAATCACCTGCAGCCCAACTCAACGGCCCTGACACGATCGCACGAGGGCTGCCACACCCTCCGCTCCCTGCTTGACAGCTCCAGGCTCGACTGGACCAGGTTGATGGAGATGGCAATCATGATGAGGGCGCTGAAGGAGGCAGAGATGGCGACAAGTCTCCCCAGTCGGGTGCTCGGGTACACGTCGCCATACCCGACCGTCGTCATGGTCACTATGATAAGCCATATGCTGTTGAAGAGGTTGCGCAGCGGGCCCTGTTATGAAAATTTAGAAGAGCAGGACAGGAAGAGATGTGAACGCAGATGAGCAAGACTTTTTTCAGAGAAGCAAGATGATGATGATGAGATGATGATGATGATGAAGGATTTGGAGAGCAGGAAGGAGGAGGAGGAGGAGGGAGGAGGAAACAGCAGAAAACTGACGGTGGTGCTGATCAGAGAACGGGGAAAGGAGCGAGACAGCGACTAGGAGGGGGAGGTCGAGAAGGTCTGACCTCTGCCGTCGGCCTTTCAAACATCATCATCATGTAGCTGTAAAGAATAATCTGCAGGAGAAACATACTGATGACCGCCGTCAGGGACTGCAAAGTTGGGCATGTAAGTCATACGCTGCACCAATCACAACCACTCACTGTCGACATGGTCGTCCGAATCAGGAACGAATCGTTGACAAGCGTCTTGTTCAGAGCGCAGAAGACGTCGAAGTCATCAGTGTAGATGTCCTGGATGCAATGACTGGGGCCCCAAAGGTCACCAGGAGAAGTCAGAGGCAACTGGGGCTTACGAGAAGTATCGGGGAAGGAAATAAATCCGCAAAAACATGAGGCTCAGCAGCACAACCTGCCATGTCTCCTCGTCACCAGCGAACAAACCCTCACTCTCACATTACCGAGATCGAGTACACCGAGTTCCTGTTCAGCCCCGCGTCGTGTACGGAAAACGTGATGTCTATGAAGGGATAGGGCTGTGGGAGCAAGATGAGAACGTCTCGGATCAGCTGCCCCCAGAGGTTCGCCCCCTTCAGCGCCCTGACTGAGAACCCTGCAGGAGGACGGAGAGTTGTGAGCTAGGACGCGGAGGATGCGACGGCTCTACCTGGAGCGATATTGCATCCCTTGAGACGCATTACACACAGCTCAGCATGGTAATACTGCCACAGGTAGTAGAAGGCGATGGCGGTTGAGACCATCTGGTCGCGCAAGTGAGGGGAGGGGAAGGGAGAGGAGGCGACTTACAGTGGTCAGTTCGAGAGAGAGCGACTGGAAGGAGTTGGAGTTCTTGAAGCCATACCGGATCTCGTTAGCCCAGACCGCACAGATCAACCCAAAGATGGTCGTAAAGAAGAAGTTGCGGCACATTGTCTTGCGGTACTCCTTGTAGTAGGTGATGCCCCGGTCTGCATGGTCCGCGAGGGTGCCGGTGTTGTTCTGGATCGCAGCGGCAAGTGCCAGCCAATCGGAGATCGGAATCCTTTTCTTCCCTCCTTGAGTCAAAGTCGAGACTCCTACAAGGTCAATATCTTTCAGCCCGAGCTGCTTCAGTGATTGGACATGCGACAGGCTGCTCCTCTGACCAACGGAGGAGGAGCATGTCCGTTTGAACCCTGAGAAGCATCAGGCACAAGAAGCGATGCTCATGCACAGACCTCTGGATACTCTGCTCGAAGGGGGTCCCTCGTTCCTGTTCCACTCTGCTGTGCCATCTGACCTCCTCGATTCGGCGCCTGGTTCCAGAGGGGTAGGGTTCATCTTTACTTCACTTTCAGTCTCTCACGCCTTCTGCACATCATGTCATCTCTTCAGTCATCGGCCAGCTCTAGCGGCAACCCCTTGGCACTACAATCAATCCACGTCTGCCTGTCCTGTCCTACAACACTGAGCACACATAGGAAAAGATTTTGATCAGCCAGCCAAGCTGATCAAGTGAACAAGAAATAACTAACCATCATCACTCCTTTTCTCCATCTAATCTCTCTCCGGGTTCATTCTTTCCTCCGATCAACCGCTTAGCAACTAGATCCTTTCTCTTCCCCCTAGCCTCGTTTCCATCCTCCCCTGCTCTCTCGAGGTCGCACTCATCTTCAGCATTCACTGCCACACATGATCGCTGATGCTATCAGAGTTTCGCCTTCTGCCATCTCAGAATTGCTCTTCTTACCGCTTCACTTGTCCATCGATTTCTCCCAACCAGCCGCTGGCGCCATGATCTATTTCCGGGTGGCCCTCATACCACACTATGTTCACCCCTACCCCCTCAATCCCCTCCCGACACCCTTGTTTTCTGAGGACTACCCTCAATAAACCCTGGACCCCCTATTATTCTGTTGACTACCCCACCCATGAAGAATGCCTTCGCCCTCATCCCCCACATCACATCGATGAGTGGCTGTATGAGGGGTCAAGGAATCAGATGGGGTGGGGGTGAGGAATTTGCTTTTTGCCCCAGGGTGGGTGTATTAAGTACCCCCATTTTCCAATTAAATTTCCTAACGCAATAACCCACCTTTTCACGATGATTTCCCAAGTGTGGGGTGCTTGGCGAAGAATGAAGGGTCCACACCTGAGGGGTAGGGGGGTGGTCTTTTTTTCCAGGTGCACGAGCTCGTGGAAGCAGCTCAGGCCATGGCAGCGCGTCCTGTCGTGTCGGTCATGTCGGCGACGGAGGAGGGGAAGAGCGTCGGCTCCCTCCCCCTCCCCCACGTCCTCCTCACCCCTATCCGTCAGGACATCGTCCACAGGGTTCACACCAACATGGCGAAGAACAAGCGCCAGCCCTATGCTGTCAACTCCAAGGCCGGTATGCAGCAGTCTGCCATTTCGTGGGGAACTGGTCGTGCTGTGTCCCGTATCCCCCGTATCTGTGGTGGAGGAACCCACCGATCCGGCCAGGGAGCCTTCGGTAACATGTGCAGAGGTGGACGCATGTTCAACCCTACCAAGACCTGGCGCAAGTGGACTGCCAAGACCAACACCAACGAGAGGCGTGTGGCTGTGTGCTCTGCCCTCGCTGCTTCCTCCGTCCCAGCTCTCCTCATGGCCCGCGGTCACCGTGTGAACAACGTCTCTGAGGTTCCCCTTGTTGTCTCCAACGAGATCGAGTCGTACACCAAGACCAAGCACGCCCTCGACCTCCTCAAGCTCATCAAGGCCATGGATGACATCGAGCATGTCAAGGACTCCAGGAAGATCCGTCGTGGCAAGGGTAAGATGAGGAACAGGAGATACGTGCAGAGGAAGGGACCTCTCCTCGTTTACGCCAACAACAACGGCATCGAGCAGGCCTTTAGGAACATCCCCGGCCTCGACATCGCCTGCGTTGATCGCCTCAACCTCCTCAAGCTTGCTCCTGGTGGTCACCTCGGCCGCTTCGTCATCTGGACCCAGTCCGCCTTTGAGAAGCTCGACAGGTGGCTCTTCTTTCCCTGTTCCCCTCCTCCGTTTCCTGTTCCACCTCTTGTCACATTTCCCTTGTCATCTTCCTGCTCCTCGCGCGATCTTCAGTTGTCTTACTGAGTGGCAGCATCTTCGGATCCTACGACAAGCCCTCGGAGATCAAGAAGACCTTCACCCTCCCCCGCAGCATGATGACCAACGCCGATCTCGCTCGCATCATCAACTCCGACGAGATCCAGTCCAAGGTCCGCACTGCCAAGGCTGGCTTCGCCAAGCCTTCGCGCAAGAGGAACCCTCTCAAGAACCTCGGAACCATGTTGAAGCTCAACCCCTACGTTGCTCAGGTGTGGAACCTCCTTCCAACCTTATCCCTTTTCCGTCCTCTCGTGCCTCATGCTGTTGTCGCTTTTCTCTTATCCTCAACCTCCGGCTTCTCCCTCAGCAGTCTGACATGCTCTACAGCTCAAGCGTGCCGAGAAGGCCAAGAACCTGGTCGGAGAGGCGAAGAAGAAGGTGCTCAAGCCCAAGGTCGCCGCTGGCGTCAGGAAGGCCGCGAAGAAGGGAAAGAAGACTTGCGAGATCAAGTTCTGCGAGACCCTCCGTGCCGACCCCAAGACTCCCTGCGCTGCTTTCCTCGACTCCTACAACAAGGTCGAGGAGACCCTCCCCACCCTTGGCGGTCAGTGAGCTCTTCTATCTTATTAAAAACTACAGCGGAATGTTGTGCTAGTCTGATGAAGTGGCTATGAAGAGCGAAGAAGGGATGAGGGGAGGAAGGGATGAGGGGAGGGAAGGGAGAAGGGGAGGGAAGGTGGATAGTATGTATGAAATGGTATCATATGACACTCGTGACGAAACTTCTGGATGACGGAGGAAATGGGAGCTGAGGTTTTAACATGACCTCGATTGAGGTCTGGAATGCCGGTGGCAGACTGAGAAGAAGCGAACTGAAGGAGAGGGAGGGAGGCATGGAGAGTGGGAGAGGAGGTTAGGGAGGGAGGGAGATAGGAGGGGAGGAAGAGAGAGGGAGGGGAAGAGGGAAAGGGAGTGTGGTTTGTCTTGATCTGCATGTACAACAAGAGCTACACGTACATGAGCAGCCTCCTCTTCTTGTAGCTGCTGCCTTATCTCCTTCCTTTGCTGATCGTCTTCTTCGGGGCACGTGCTCGTGCCATAGCCTGGCAACCATGTCACCTACTTTCCTCCTCCTCCTCCTCCTTCCTCCTCCTCCTCCTCCTCCTCCTCCTCCTCCTCCTCGTCTCTCACCTCTGCCTTCTTTCTGTTGCCCTTCTTCCCTCCCTTAAAGTTTCGGTTGCCCGTGCGGATCGTAGCAGCTGAATCCTTCTTCATGCGCCTGATGGTGCACGTCAGGTACAAGAAGCAGGTGAATAGACAAGCGCAGGAGGAGGAGGAGTGCGAACAAGTAAGGAACAGGAGGAGCGAGATAGGATAGGGAAGAGGAGGAGGAGGAGGAGGGAGGGAGGGGAAGGAGAGCGAAGAGGAGCACCTATCCACAATCTTGACTCCCTTCTTTCCAACAGACACTGATCCTTTCTTGGCAACAACCGCCACCTTCCTGGGCCTCTTCACCGCCACTCCCTTGTCGTAGAGCTTCTGCAGGGCCCTCATCTTCGCCTTCTCCGAGATGTCTCCGTCGTTGGTGATCGCGTCAGCCTTGTTGTTGAGCTTCTGCATCGCCCGGACGGCCTTGAGCTTCTTGCGCGCCTTGGCCTCCATGACCTTCTTGATCGGGCGAGCCGCGATCTCCAGGTTCTTCCTCCTCTCCTCCGCGATCATCTCCTTGGTGATGGGCAGCTGCTGCTTATTGAACTTCCTCTCCTCGTCCTGGAACCACTTGGGCGCCATGTGCCCGTCGTTGAACGTGTAGCGGTGATAGCACGCGTCGATCAGCTCCTCCTTCCTGATCTTCTTCTTCAGCAGCAGCGACCCCAGCGCCCCGATCTCTGCCTCCTCCTCCGAGTCCATCGACGACAGGTCGCTATCGCTCATCGCCACCTCCTCGAAATCTTCCTCCTCCTTTCCTCCTTCCTCCTCCTCCTCCTCCTCCTTCCCTTTCTTCTGGGCTTTCTTCGGGGCCGGTCCTATCGCTCCTCCTCCTCCCGAGCCGGAAGCTTTGGATCCCTTGTTCCTCTTCTTGCTGGGGCAGCAGCAGCCTCCCCCCCCTCCTCCCCTTCCTCCTGAGCTGCCTCCTTGTCTAGAGCAGAAACGTCGATCCCACTGAAGATAGGCTGAGAGAACCACTTGAGGGCCATGGACTTCTTCTTTCTCTCCTTTTCGTCCTCCTCGCCGTCCTCTTCGCCGTCCTCCTCGCCGACCTCCTCCTCCTCGTCTCCGCCCTCCTCTTGGCTGTCATCGTAGATGTCTTTCGTCATGTCCGGGACAAACTCGTCGAGGTCCTCGTCGTCCAACCCGCTCTTCCTCTTCCTCTTCTGCTTCTTCAGGTTCACTCCTCTCCTCTCGCAGTAGCTCTCGTAGAGCAGGTCCATCTCCTTCTCCATCATCTTCATCCTCCTCTCCTCGTCTGACAGATCTTCATCCTCCTCCTCCCCGTCGCTGCTATCCGTCACCTCGTCGTCCCCGCTCCCTCCGTCCATGGCGTACTTGTCTGCCTGATCCAAGGAAACTTCAGACTCCACCATCTTGGTCTTGTCGTTGAAGGCAAACAGCCCCTGCTCCTCCTGCGTCTCCAGCTGATCCCCGACGATGTCCATCTTGAGATCGATGCGGCGCTGATGTTTAGCCTTCTTCTCCCTCTCCTTCCTCTTCCTCCTCTTCTCTCGCGCCTGCGCCTTCTTGTTCAGCTCGCTGATCTCGCGTGACAGCTTCTCCTCGTCGTTCTCGTTCGCCTCCCCCTCCCCTCCCTCCTGGCTGCCCTCCGTGTCGCTGCTCTCTTGCTCCTCCTGGATCACTTCCTTCATGCTGTCCCTCCACCTGAGCAGCTTGCGGAAGTCTCCCTTCCCCAGCACGCGCAGGTCCTTGCAGCACTCCTTAACCTCCTCGTTGGTCTTCTCGTGCTCCAGCAGCTGCTCGTCTACTTCATGCCCCTCCCGGAACACGATCTTGTTGTAGTCTGTCAGGACCTGCAGCGCATCCTCGTGGAGAACAAACTCCTCGGCTGAGATCTCCTTGTACAGCATCGTGATTCCTTCCTCATAACCGTCCCTGTGCCTGACGTTGAGCTTCTTCTGCTGCAGCACGTTTGCCTTCTTCGCCGGCCCATCGTTGACGTCCTCGAACACGTTCTTCGGGTCCAGCAGCTTCGGATCGATCTTCTTCGGAGCCAGGTATCCCAGGCACACCACAAAGATCTCTGCAGACTCGTTACGAGACGCCTGCGGCTTCGTGGCCTCTACGCGCTTGAAGAGCTGGTTCAGAACCCAGATGAGAGAGTTGTAGTCTGCCGATCGGAACACTTTGGTCACGAAGTTTCCTCCGGGAGCAAGGAAGTTGGTAGCAAGCTTCAGAGCCTGAAGCGTCAGCTCTGACTGGCTGTAGGCGTCCTTGGTCCAGTTCGCTCCCACGTTGGGCGCACCATCGTTGAGGACCAAGTCGACCTTCCAGGTCTTGATGTGATTCTTGATTGCTGCTTTGCACTTGTCGGTTGTGATGTCCTCCTGTCCTCACGCCATCAAACACAAGACAATCCTCCTCCTCCTCCTCCATCTCTCTCTCTTCCTCCTCTCGTTCCCCCTTCCCCCTCCCTCCTCTATCACTCCCTTCTCGCCCCTCCTTCCCCCTCCTCACCTCTCCCTCCCTTCCCCTCCTCACCTCTCCAACCCTTCTGCCTCTGCCTCTCACTCTCCTCCTCCATCTCTCTCTCTTCCTCCTCTCCTCCCACCTGCAGCGCGATGACACGCTTGATGGGCTTGATGGGGCAGAGATCGACGCAGAGAATGATGGAGGAGACAGGGCAGTTCTTGGCGGCTACTTGCGACCATGATCCTGGAGCACCGCAGAGATCGAGAACGACTTTCGCCTTGCTCAGGAGGTCAAACTTCTTGTTCAGCTGGATCAACTTGAACGCTGCTCGAGATCGGTACCCCTGCTCCTTGGCGAGATGATAGAATTTATCTGAGGGCAGCTCGTCACTAGCCTCCTCTTCAACTATCTCCCCCTGCCTTCCCCCTTCTCCTCCCTCTTTTCCCAGACTCCGCGACCTCAACTCCTCAAAAAGTCCACCAACACATCTCCTCCGATCAATTTCTCCTCTCGTATTTTGTCCTTCCCTCCTCTTCCCTCCTCTCCTCTCCCCTCCCCTCCTCTCCTCTCCCCTCCTCTCCTCTCCTCT
>NW_005434572.1:105677-130853 GCF_000315625.1 Guillardia theta CCMP2712
GAGGAGAGGAGAGGAGAGGAGAGGAGAGAGTTGAAGACACTGCAAGTAGATCACATGAAAGACAAACGTGACACTTGTACACGTTTGCTGCCCTGACACAACAGTTCCCAACACAAGGCTCCCTACACAGATTCGACAAGTGCTCATCCAGCACGGGTTTACTTCCCGGCTGCTGCAATGCCATGACTATGGGAGGGTTGACATGGAGAAGTAAACACAAGGAGCTCTTCACGGAAAATTCAAGGAAAGCTGTGAGGCACGTTTCCCGAGAGGTTGATGATTGAAGCAGTGATTTGATGTCTCTCCTGGCAACCATGTGAACAAGTGTACATCACATTGCAACACAAGAGACTTGAGAAAGCAACGAGCGGATCAAGAATAAGGACTGACATGGCAACCGTCGGCCCATTGTCAGGAAGGTGCTGGTACAAGGGAGTTCGGAGCTCTTTGCAAGCGATGATCTTGCTCGTCTCCCTCAACCATGTCCAATCTCTCCTGCTCCCCTCGCTCATGCCAGTGGGACATCACCTGCGATCTCCGGCCCCGTCGAGTTCGATCGCTGGATGGCCCAGGAGGTGGAAGAGGAAGGAGGAGGAGAGGGGGAGAGTTTCGTGCAGCCCGGAGGCTCCTTCGCCTCTGAATCAGGAGGGAAAGTTTGTGAAGATGAGGAGGACCAACTATACCAAGGACGTCCTCCTCCCTCGCCGCAGCGTGTCGAGGATGGTTGAGCAGCGACTTGAGCAGACAGACAAGAAGAATAACAGCACAAGGAGCTGGATGTTGGACCAGAGGCGGGAGCATCGGAAGGAGGGAGCGGGAGCCGGAGCAGGGAGAGCGAGCAGCAGGCCCTTGGCGATTCTGCAGCACAACTTCACGGGGAAGGAAGAGATCATCCGGTTTCAAGCGCAGGCCTGGGAGGAGGCGAGGTTGCTCAAGGAAGCCTACTGGCTGATAGGAGGAGATTCGAGGCCGCTCTCGAGGAGACGCGAAGTGCTTGCGATGCAGGTCAAGCACGAGGCTCAGCTGAACAGGTACATGGGCTCCATGATGGAGCTCCTGCAGGAGAAGCCGCTAGCCCAGCTGGAAGGCTCCTCGGAAAGCTTCCGCAGCCAATGGAGGAGAGGACCTGGGGCTCTGCTGGGCTTGCTGCTCCGCACCTCGATGATGATCTCGAGCTTCGTCTTCGTCTCCTGCCTCCTCCTCCTCCAGCTCGGGGTCGTTGGGGTCAGGACTTGCCTCTGGATCCTGCTGTGGGGGATGGACTACGGGAACAGGAGGGAGTGGTGGATCCCTGAGCTGGTGGAGAGCGTGATGTGGCTGCGGCACGAGCTGATGTCCGGCTCTCTGTCGAAGCAGCTGCAGGGAGTCTACGAGGAGGGGAGGAGGATGGCGCAAACTACCGTCTTGTTCCTGTGAGTTGAGAGGGGAAAGTGCAAGAGGAGGGGGAAGGAGGAAGGGGGAAAGGTGGTGGGGGGGCATAAAAGGGACAGAGACGATGGGGAGGAGGGAGGGAAGGGAGAAGCTAAGGGGGAGGGGCTGGGGGAGACGGAAGGAGGCGGTTGAGGACAGGATTATGATTGACTTCTGTGCTCTCAGACTTTCTCTCTTCTCCCCTGAGATCCAGTCGAAGTTCATCCAGTACGCCTCCTCCGCCAAGACCAGAGGCCAAGACTACTTCAGGCAGCTCCGGAGCAAGATTCTTGAGGTCAGAGATCTCGTCGAGGAGGAACGAGGGGGAGCAGGTCAAGGACGAGTAAGCGAGGGGGAGGGAGCAGGGCAGGGAAGAGGAGGGAGTGGCTCGAAGGCCAGCGGGCAGGTGGACTTCGCGTCGAAGCTGGAGGACGCGAGAAGGGCATCGGAAGCCAGGATGACGAGGAGGCTGGGGTTTGAGCCGCTCAAGGAGGCATTCAACGTGACGTCCAGCTGGACTGAAGCTGGCGATGACAACCTGACTCGAGCTGAGGACCCCGGGCAGCTGGAGAGGCCGAGCAAGAGAAGCATGACGATGCGCCTGCTCAAGAACATGTCGGCAGCTGTGACCAGCTCGGTGTCAGCTGGGGTAAGCATGACCCTCAACTTCTCCCCTCCTGACGTGGGGAACGTGAGCGGGGAGGTGCTGGGCGTCGCCTCCTCCTGGCTCGCGACAGCAGGGAACATCGCCAACGACTTGGGGGTGGGACACTGGCAGGGGAACCTGACGAGCTGGTTGGGAGGGGGCGGGAAGGAGGAGGAGAACAAGAGCTCGTGGCAGCAGATGCTGTCGGGCGTCACGGAAGGAACTTCGCGCGCCCTGTCGTCTCTGCAGTTGAGCATCGGCAGCCTCGACCAGTCGCTCATGACGGCTGTGGATGCGACGGAGTTGGCTGTGAGCAAGGCGCTCACGCAAACGACGGTTGCGCTGCCATGGCTGCAGAGTGCGGAGGACTGGGTCCGCGGGTGAGGGGAGGAAGAGGAGCAGAAGTGGGAGTGGAAGCGGAGCAGGACAGCCGAAGGAGGGGGGAAGGAGGAGAAGAAGTGGTATCACGAGAGGAGACAAGGGAGTGGATGAGAGAGAGAAGAGCAGAGGAGGGGAGGAAGGAAGAAGACAAGGAAGAAGAAAGAGAGCGGAGGAGGAGGAGGAGGAGGAGGAGATCTGACGAGTTTCCTTAGGAACGAGTTCGCCATGAGGAAGTACCTTCAGGTTCAGCAGAGGTGGCATGCGCTGCTGCTGTGGGGGCAGCCGATCTGGGAGAAGGTGGACATGTGGGCAAAGGAGGTTAAGATCCCAGAGCTAGCGCAGAGAATCCTCCTCAATGCCATCTACTACCGCCTTCAATACTTCGGGTCGGGTCCACTCCCTCGTCTCTATCCTCCTCCCCTCCTTCAGCTCAGCCGCTCCTCCCACCTCCGTTCTCTCCTCTTCTCTCTTCTCCTGCTCTGCTCTGCTCTGCTCTGCCCTGCTGTTCTGCTCTGCTCTGCTTCTCCTCCTCTTCCGTGCTCATCGCCGTGCTCACAGGTGGCTAGTGTGCTTCTGTCTGCTTGAGATGATATTCTTCCGCTCCTTCGCCTCCTTCATCCTCCTCCTCCTCTCCTCCTTGTCTGCCGCGTTCGTCCGCTCAGAAGTTCTTTCCTACACTTCCATCAAGGCAATTTCTCTTCCCTTCCTCTTCATCCTCTTCCCTTCTGCTTTGTCTGGACCAGTCCTCATTTCTCCTCCTTCCTCTGTTCCTCCTCCTCCCCTCCTCCCTCTCTTCTTCCTCTTTCCTCTCTCCTCCCCCGTTCCTTCATCTCGCTGAGAGTCAGCAGGCGGCGGACAAGAGCGCCAGGTCCATGATCTCAACCATCACTCTCCTTGGCCGCAGGTCCCGCACCACTCGGTGAGTTTGAGGTCCAGCAACAACTCCAGCTGACAGCCAGCAGCCTCCTCAAGGAGAAGACTTCTCTTGCTGCGGGAGCCGCTTCGCTCTCCCTCCTCTGGGGCCTCTGCTTCTGCTCCTCCATGTCTGTCTCCCTCTGACCCATCCTCCTCATCCTCCTCTCCCACTTCGCTGCCTCCTCCCTTCTCCTTTCCACTTCCCTTCCCTCCTCCCTTCTCTTTTCCACTTCCCTCCTCTTGCAGCTCCTCCTCCTCATCTCCCTCTCTCTCTAACCCCCTCTCTCTCTGTGCTCCTCCTTCGCCCTCCACTCTACCCTGGCTCTCTTCCTCCTCGCTGATTCTCCCCCAGTGTGAGGAACATGCTTGTCCTCGTCGTTGCCCATGGCGTCATCCATGCACGGCAAGAGCGACGCCCGCCAGCTCCCCGAAAAGCCATCGGAGGGTGAGCGGAGAGAGTGGGAGGAGGAGGAAAGAAGAGTCGAGAGCAGGAGGGGAACAGGGAGAAGAGTGGGAGGAGCTACCAAGAGCGGAGAATGAGCGAGGGATGGATGGATTGAAGGCAGAGAAGTGGGAGGGAAGGGGAGCATTGAGGAGGGAGGATGCACAGAGAAAGTTGACTGATGCTGCGCAGGCTCAAGGGCATGGCAGTGAAGATTCAAGTCTCCATCCTTGACGTCTTCCGTGCTGTCCCTCTAGCTGGACGTCTGGAGCCTCCGGGGGAGCCGACGAGTCCAGCAGCAGCGGCAGACCCTCAAGCCTCCTCCTCAGTTAAGACGACCGAGTGAAGACTTTGGGAGAGGAGAGGAGGGAAAACAGTTCGGAACAAGTTGCAGTCTTTACCAGGCAGTGACAACGCTGCTGGACTAGTGGCAGCGGGGGAGGAGGAGGAGAGATGAGAGTTAAAAAGAATACTGTACATGCTCACCACCACAAAACTCTTCCGACCTGTGAGACAGTGAGGACAAGATACGAGAGCAGGAGAAGGAGAATGAGGAGTAGGAGAAAGAGGCGGAGGGGAACGAGGAGTGGGAGTAGGAGTAGGAGGGGTACCTTCTGGATCCAAGAGAGGCCGTCCTTGGGCTCTTTCTTCTTCTCGCCAAGGGTCTTGTCCTCCATGCTAATCAAGACGCGGTCGCCGCAAGCGTTGAGGTCGGGCGGAGTGAGATATCTGAGAGGGAGAGGAAGTCAGGGGAGGAAGAGGGAGAGGAAAGGGACCAGAACGAGCAAGTAGAAGGGAAAGGAAGCAACACAGACCTGGGGCTATCAGACTCTTGCGAGCCATGCTGGGTGGATCGCTCGCTGAGAGGAGTCTCGTACCCGCTCGCCGTCTCTCCCTTGCTCTGTGGACACCCCAGTCAGTCTTTTCACCCCAGCAGCAGTGCAGGCTCACAGGAGGAGAGGAGACTTCTTTCTGCTTGCTCTTCACCTCCCGCTGTGGGTCAAAGATGGAGGCGTTGAACTCTGCAGCAAAGTCAGCTGCTACCTCTCCCTCCTCCTCCTCCTCACCCTGCTGCTCGCATGCCGCGACGATGTCTTCGGGAGGACATTTCGCTCTGACCACAGCTCGCACGGTGAGCTGGCGCTGAGAGAGGATCCTCATGATGGAGCTGGTGGCGCTAGTCAGGAGGAGGAGGAGGAGGAGGAGGAGGAGGAAAGATGATGACGATGATGAGGAGCCCACCTATCGCCGAGCTCGAGGTTGTCGAGGCTCACGCTGATGACACCCTTTGTCCTGATGATCGCTCGCTCCAACCGCTCAGTGTCTTCTTGCCCGGTCAATCCTTCAACCCTGAACATGAGCGTCTTGGGGTTCCTGGACAGCTGCAAGAAGCACGTCAGGAGAGGGATGGCGGCGGTCAAGACTGTACAATGCTCTTCGTTGCAGGGCTCATGAACTCTTGGGAGGGCTTCACGTAGATGCTGGTGTTCTTGGCAACAGGGTTCTCTGACAGCTGGCGAGGAGGGAGGGAAGAGGAAGGGAAGGGGAGGTAGAGCAGGAGGGAAAGGAAAAGGGTCAGTGGAGATGAACGGACGAGGTCTCCTCCTGACGGCTTACCTCAGCATCCTTCTTCGAGCTCAGCTGCTTCGACAGGTGCTCAGCAAGGCTGTTGACTTCTTCGGTAGGGTGCATCTCCGACAAGTCGTGCAGCTTGCTCAGGAGGCTAGCCTGCAAGCTAAGGATCTCTCTGTTCTCTACAGAGTGGCTAGAGAGGTAGGAGATGGTCTCCAGGGCCTTGTACACAACCTGCTCAGAAGGTGAGAAATCAACTTTCATGGCAGCCAAATCTGACGTCGTCTGCTGGGAAGTCGAGCATACGAATGATGTTCTGCAAGCATCCCGTGTCTCTAGCAATGACAGATCGATTCCTTGGGTCCATGGCGAGCGAATGGAGCTTTGCTATCACTCTTCAGCAAGATGTCACCTCGAGGGTAGTTACAAATCAATGGCACGTGGTCACCTGCGAGCATCGACGACCTCTCCATAGCTACTCTCTCTTCTGTTGTGTTCGGTGTCCATCGTAACTTGTTATCAAAAGAAATGCTTCTGATTGGTTGTAGAGGATTCCAAAGATTCGACGGGCTTGTCTTGTCTCTGTCCCAACAGTATCTGGCAGCTGTCCCTAGTCCCTTCGGTGGATGCTGTGGAGCTACTCTTTCACGATGAGAATGCGAGCCCTCGCTGCTGGTCTCTGCTCTCAATTCTTCTCCTCTCTCCCTAGATCTATCCTACCTGCTCTTCTCTCCTCTACCTCCTCGCTCTCTCTCGCTCGCTCGCTCTCTCTCTCCCTGTCGCTCCTCTACAAGCCCCTCTTCTCTTCAGCTCTTGAATTCAAGCTCAAACGGTAAGATTTCTTCCGTTATTAACCGTTATCTTGAATCTTGAACTCCGGGTCGCTGCCATCCGGCCGCCGGGCCGGAACCTGGAGCTCCGAAGTACCGTACCCCGAGCCAACGGACTTGTTAGTCAGTCAGGGGGTAGGGGTGGTTTGACATGGGGAATGTTGAAACGGTGACGTAACGGTCAAGGATGCAACGGAGGTAACGGTATAAAAAAAAAGAGCGACACGCGCGAGCAGAGCCGAGAGAGATGGTGAGTGCGCGTGCGGGGGAAGACGATGGCTCTGGCGATGGAGGGAGGGGAGAGGGAGGAGGAGGAGGAGGAGGAGAGATGATATCAAGGTGGATAGTGTTGATCGAAGCCTCTTCCTTGCTGTGTTTGTCAGATCTCCACTTCTTTTCTGTCCATGTTTCCCTCCCTCCTCGATCTCGTGTGTTGCCTCAAAGGGCAGCTCGGTTGTATTGCCTCTTCTTCTGAAGTGATCAATGTGTTGTTTACGAGCGACCATGGAATATGTGTTGTCATCAGCGGGTATATTGCATTGGATCGGTGAAATGATACATTTATTATGATATCCATTATGTTGTACCGCTTTCACGCTGCACGAGCCTCTTCCAAATGGTTACCGTCCCTTGTTTTCCTTTTCTCTATCCATCAGATGTCAGTATGTCCTTCTCCTTTATGCATCTCCATGTGTATCTATAAGAGTTTGTTGGTATGCGATGGGCAGGGCGGGGCTGGTGTGAAAATCGTTTTGTCACCTACTGACGGGTTGTCAACAGCCAGCAAGACTGAAGAAGCACAGGAAAGAGCGCGGAGGGATGCACTGCGGTAACGGCCGTATCGGCAAGCACCGCAAGCATCCCAGCGGTCGCGGTAACGCTGGTGGTCAGCACATGCACAGGATCGCCTTCGACAAGTACCATCCTGGCTACTTCGGTAAGGTCGGTATGAGGTACTTCCACTACAAGAAGAACCCCTACCACAGACCTTCGGTCAACATCAACCAGATCTGGTCGCTCGTGGGATCTGACCAGAGGATGAAGCTGGCTACCAACACTTCTGGGTCGATGCCTCTGATTGACGTTACCCAGTTCGGTTATTTCAAGGTTCTCGGAAAGGGAGAGCTCCCCTCGCAGCCCATTGCTGTCAAGGCCAAGTTTTTTAGCAAGATGGCGGAGACTAAGATCAAGAAGGCTGGCGGAGCTTGCATACTTACTGCATAGATTTAAGTTTGCTCGAAATGAAATAGTACCAAAAGGCAGCCTTGCTCTGCATGGTGTGGGTGTGTTTGTGTGAGATCTCCTCCTCTCATCCCTACTTTACATCACCATCAACATATCTTTCTGCGAGATGTCTCAGGATGACCTGACCTATCCTTCTTCCGCTATGATCTCAGAGTCGAAATCTAGATCGCAGTGAGCAACACGAACAGAACTCCTTCTTTCTCTTTCCATACCTCTGTGTTCCACATCCCGATCGCTGAGAACCAGCTTCTGATATTTCTCGTACATGTTGCGGTATCTGACGTTACTCCGGTCAAGCAGCAGCGAAGGAAGGAAGAAGGCGTCTCACCTGTAGTAGAGGCAAGCTATGTACACAATGATCCCCACGACAGCAACGACGGCAACGACGATGAGAAGGAGGACCCATGAGGGCAGAACCTTTGCAACCTGAGATGAAGTAAGGAGGAGGGAGAGGAGGAGAGACGAGGGAGAGGAAGAGAGAGAGGAGGAGGGAGAGGAGGAGAGAGAAGGAGAGAGAGGAAAGAGGGAAAGGAGGGAAGAAGCAGCAAACGGGACAGGAGACGACAAGGAGTAGTGTGAGGACCGGGAGGAGGGAAGACGGAAAGACAGGATTCGGCCACAATCCTCACCTGCTTGATGCAAGAGGATCCATACTCAGGAGGAGGCATCGGAACGCCGGCAAAGCATTCCGTCTTGCGGAAGTAGGAGATGTCCTGTAAGCCATTGACGCATGCTCCTCCCATGGCCTTGTAGTCTCCGTCCGTGCAGAGCGGGCAGCCATGTTGCGACTCCCACCTGCCGTAGGAGTCAAGGACAGGAGGACACGCTGATGGGGAACGCGCACAGGACGTGCATGGTGCAGGGCTCTGCGGAGGAAAGCTCGTAGAGGAAGGTGGGAACCCCGACCCCCTTGCTTGCGTTGCAGACAATCTGAGCGGAGCGTCACGTAAGAACAGGAGGAAGGAGAGATAGAGCAAAGAAGTCACATGCAGTTCCGTGCTCCACGTCTTGCTGGCTCCTCCTCCACCTCCCCCCTCGCACTCGTCCCCGTTGAAGAGGCCGATGGTCAGCCCTTTGGAGAAGCCTCGGGCACGGAGAAACTTAGGAAGGGGAAGGAACGACAGGGTAGACCCGAGGTCTTTCGCTCCCCCGCTCCTCTCGAGCTGGGAGGCGGAGTCGTCCTCCGTATCCTCCGGATTCACCGAGCAGGAGTAGCTGTGTCTGGGATGATCCAGCGCTTCCATTCCCTGCACGCACGAGCTGTTAAGAGGAAGAGGAGCACAGAGCGACAGGAAGACAAGCTGCTTCTCTCCATCCCTGTCCTCGTACGTCATCGGCGTGACCCCGTCCAGCCTCGTGCGCAGCGGCGCGAAGTCGTACACCGCTTCCTCCTCCGACCAGGAGACTCTACAGTCCGCCGAGCACTCCGCCGACCCGGCCCCGCTCACGGCGTTGGCTCCGCACTGGAAGCAAGTCGAGGATCCAGGATAAGGGGCGAACTTTCCCTCCTCGCACAAGGAGCAGCCAGTGGCACCGGGGGGGCTCGAGAATCCCTCGGGGCACGCCAGGCAGTTTGTCTGAAGTCCAGTGCTGAAGAATCCTGCAGGACAAGGCAGGCAGTGCAGAGCTCCTCCTTGCGCCACACCAGAGAGGGAGATGTTGAGGATCCTCGCAGTGTGCAGGTCAGTGCCTGCCAAGGATGAGCGTTGGATGTACAGCCAGCGGATCGCGTGACTTCCAGTTGAGAGGCTCACTGACCAGGACGAGGCAGCAGCGCCCCCGCCCGCGCAGAGGTCCACAAGGTTCTTCCCGTCCACCTCGACTACGAAACTCACGTCGTTGCCTCTACACGCCAGCGAGAAACCAAACTGAAGCGATCCGACCTCGACGAGGACAACGTCAAGTCGCAACCAGACCGTCGCGTCGTAGTGATCCCTCCCGGCCTCCAAGAAACTCCCCTGAGACCGCCAGCCTGCCGTCCCGCACTCACCTCTGCATCCAGTCGTCATCTGCTCCGGCCATGTCGAGAAGTCCGTCATCACTTGGAACAAGGGAGCCTCGCTCCCGGGTCCGCATGGCAGACACTGAGACGATGCCGGGTCTGCGAAGTAGCCGGGAGAGCAGAAGGAGCACTTCCCTTGGACCAGAACCTTGCCGACTGAGCAAGGGGGGCAGGGCAGTCCAGTCACGTTGGGGGGCAGCAGCTGACCCCGGCAGATTTTGGGCTCTGTCCATACATACCACTTGTCCCTCGTGTTGGTCTCGCTGTTACACTGCGTGTAGCGCTCGACGTAGTCGTCGGGCCTGCAGGGAGGGCGGAGCTCGCACTTGGAGAAGCCCGGGAGAGCGTAGTGGGTGGTGAGGTTGCAGGAAAGGCAGCGCTGGGACGTCTGGTCGAAGACCGTCCCCTCCTCGCAGCTCGAGCAACGGGAGGATCCTGCAACGCTAGAGAAACCTTCAGGGCAGCTTGAGCAAGATGTGTCTGCCCACTCGGTACCGTTGAATCCGACCTCCCACAGCTCCACACGATCTTTGCCGTAGGTGACCGACATGTCCTTGTAGTAGACCCACTTGAACACGTGCCAGCCAGGCTCGACTGCGAACTCTGCTCTCTGGGGCTCGAGGATCTGAGAGACGAAGACGGAGCCCGAGGGATCAAGCGGCTGGTTCACATGGTCGATCCTGAAGAGGAGGCCGTCGGCGTGGTCTTCAGCATCCACCATGAAACGGAACCAGAGGCTGCCCTTCCTTACGAACTTGAGGTGGAGGATGAGGTAGCTCTCTACGTAGTTGTACCTCCGGTTGTCCCCTGAGGATAGCATGCTCCCGTTTCTCCCCACCTGCCACGGGTCGCAGTTGACCTTCTCCAACCAGACCTGCTGCGCGTCGGCAAAGTGATCCGGATCCAACGAGTAGCACGTGGTTTCAAACTGAGGAGGCAGACTTTGCGGCCATCGCTGGTATCTCTCCCCTCCTCCCACGCTGAACTTGCCCGCTGGGCACTGCTTGCACGCAAAGTTGCCACCTCCTCTGCTCCAGGAGAGGTACTCCCCTGCCCCACATTGTTTGCTGCAGGAGGGAGCTGATGGGATTGGGCTAGAAAGCTCGCAGTCTGCGGGCCCGAACTGCAGGCGGAGGGAGGGGAGCCTTTCAGTGGAGCAGTCAGCCACCTGATAACGCAGCTGCTCCTCCACGTCAGGGAGGATGCACCTCTCATCCGACCCTCCGAACAAACCCTCGAAGAAATCTGAGATCCCCTCGAAGATCCGAGGCTGAGGGTTCGCACTCAGTCCGTTCCCCTGCTTGCAACCTTTTGAGCTGTTGTGATGGGCACAGGGCCTCGCATGCTCGCTCTGAATGACAGGCGAGACATCGCCATAGGCGAACCCAATCAGCGCTATCAACCAGATATGTAAGAGCAGGCGCAGCATTTCTTTCTAGTCTGAGAACACACGCATCTGATTCTTGTCCTCGTCGTCAAGTTAGGGCTGACTCTCACTTTCCAGCCTCTTGGGAATTCATCAAGTCAAGTAGCCATCTTCAGCATTGCATTCTTCAACTTCATCCCAGCTACTTGCTCTGTGTTAGCCCCTGGAGGTCTCGGCGGTTCCTGCGACTCCCTGATTGTTGTCCTTTTGCCTTGTGATCAGCTCTCCTGTCCTCCTCCTCCCCTCCTATTGCTTCGATTTCTCCTCCTCTCCTCCTCTCCTCCTCTCCTCCTCTCCTCCTCTCCTCCTCTCCTTCTCTCCTTCTCTCCTTCTCTCCTTCTCTCCTTCTCTCCTTCTCTCCTTCTCTCCTTCTCTCCTTCTCTCCTATGCTCCACATTCCCTTCCAACTCTATGCTGCCTTCACCACGAAAGGGGTCATGTGACCTCTCACGTGATACAATCGAGATCACGTGACCCGTACCGGGCCTTGAAGACCCGGGGCCTGGTGCACTGAGACACAAAAACGGTTCTGTAACGGTTTAGGCGCGTGGGGCCTTCGGCGATGCAGTTCGACGAGCTGGCGGAAGATTATGTAAGAATGCAGGAGAGGGGAGGAGAAAAAAGGGGGTAATGGTGGAGGAGAGGAGAGGTATGGGAGGAGAGGAGGGGAGAGGGAGAGGGGAACGGAGGGGAGGATAGTGGAGGAGAGGAGAGGTATGGGAGAAGAGCATGGTGGAGAAGAGGAGAGGTATTTCAGGGGATGGGATCGGAGGGGCGAGAAGGAGAACAGGTGGATGATCTGAGGGCAGTGAGGGCAGAACAAAGATTCAAGGAGTGAGAAGTAGGCATGAGAGAAGTAGGCATGAGAGAAGATAGACTTGTATGGTGGTGGGGAAAAAAATTGAGCCAGCATCGTGTAGAGGAGAGAGTAGGACGGCCAAGAATGGACCAGGAGAGAGGAACAGAAGACGAGGGCGCGGGAAGAGAACGAGGAGGACTGAAGTGACATGGAGCGAGAAAAGGGAGGAGGCGGGAAGAGGTCCAGTGAAACTGTGAGCAACGATGGTAAGGAGAGCAACAGAGAATATGCATGCAGGGTTGATATCAATCATGTGGGTCGTTATCCTCACTGCGATCTGAATCGCAATAGAAACGATGTTTCTATTGCGATTGTATTGATGTTTCTATTGCAATGTTCAAGGATGGAGAATGGAAGCAAAGTCTAGCACAACTTAAGCTGGTTTATGCTCAAAAGGAAGGTCGTCAGAGAAGATATATTAGAGCCTCAGTTGAAAATCCATGTGCGACGATGCATACCGCTATGCTCCATGCACCTGCAAGCTGCATTCCATTCTTGCCTACATTAGTGATAGTGGAAATCTTCAATTCTCCATCTCACACTCTTACGTGGCTGGCTACAGGATGCAATCATAAACCCGATGCAGCCGGTAGAGCAGGTGAAAAGATGGCGAGCCCGGTAGCAAGGACATGACTGATTGCCGCAGAGATACAAGAAGAAACTCCCAGTCTGCTTCGGTCCCATCACAGACAAGAATGTTGAGCAAGTGAAGACCCTTAACCGATCCATCTTTCCCGTGAAGTACAACGACAAATTCTACAACGATGTGCAAAACTCTGGAAACTACACTCAACTCGGTATGGGCGCTCTTGTTTCTTGCTTTGTGGATGATGCGTGTGTTCTGCTAGCATACTACTCGACAGATATTCTTGTTGGTGCGATCTGCTGCAGGGTGGAGAAGAAGGAGGACGCCAGTCGACTTTACATCATGACCATCGGCGTCCTTGCCCCTTACCGCTGCTGCGGCGTTGGTAAGCTGCATTGATCCCCAGGGATACACGAGAGGTGACTTGAGGCAGGCACGTCGCTCCTGGAAATGTGCTTGAATCTAGCGGCAGAGGATGCAGACATCGACGAAGCATACCTTCATGTCCAGACCTCCAACACAGATGCCATCAACTTCTACAAGCGCTTCGGGTTCGAAGTGAAGGATAAAATTTTGAATTATTACAAGAGGATCGATCCTCCAGGTGGATACATGTTTGTTTTCACCAGCCTGTCTGACGACTTCTTTTCCAGATTGCTTTGTTCTCTCCAAACAGTTCACAAGACGGTCACAATAATAAACGAGGGGTTGTGTAATTTAACATGTTCGAAAGTCTGCGCAGACCTGCCGTTGCCTGGGACATGAGCTCTCCTCATGGACTGTTGATTTATTATCATCTGGAGATCTCGGTATCGAATCTTCTATCTCATCGTATGGTACAAACATGCAAAGTGAAAAGACATACATCGTCCATGGCTTTCAACAACCCTTCGTGTCATGAAACTTTCGCGCTCCTCACACAAAGTATGTCACGTTGAGCTGCCAGCCATGTCAAACATCTTAGCACCCTCCTCTCAGCTACCTTTGGCGGCTCTTCCCCTCCCTCTGCCAGTTCGCCTCCCTTGGAAATTTCCTGCCGATAGCTTCAGAAAACCAAAGCATTCCTAAACATCTGTCCTCCCCTCCTCCTCCTACCTGATACTGGGACTTGTCAAACTGCCTGGGATCACCGAAATTGAATCCCGCAAGCCAGAGGGCTGCAGAGACGAGGTCAGAGCAAGGAGAACAGATGATCTTTCTGGCATGGAGGACCGTACCTTGCAGGTCGCCGTCGAGGATAAGATAGTATGAAGACCAGACAATCCAGATGCAGTAGAGAGAGGGGACAAGATTCAAGAAGGCAGTGAACAAGATGTCGTTCCTAACTTCCCAGCAGGAGCTCAGGGGCAGGTACCCGCACCCGTCCCACCAGATTCTGTGCAGCAGCGAGTGCATCATTAGAGTCACGCCGCACTTGAGCACTTTCCAGTTGCAGTACTGTCTCAGATGCACCAAGTTCCCGCTCCTGCCGCAACACAGTCAGCACCACCATCCTCCGCATCTCAGCAGGCGCTGAGGCAGCGTCATGACGACCTGTTGGCGCTCAGGGCATACCACGAGAAGTAGATCGCAGGCAACGACAGCAGCAACTGCAACCTTACGCTCCGAAGGAAGATCCGCTTCGCACTCATGCCTATCGACATGTCGATGAAGGAAGTCTCGGCATCGAAGAAGAGGTCAGGCGATGCGACGATGATCAGCCCCGACAATAACCGAAACAATGAGGCAAAGAAGTCGCAGACTGCGATGAGCTGCAGACCGCATCGCAGGCTCATGCAGAAGAGGAACGATCCTGCCCTCGGCAACATCTCCTGTGCCATGGATGGAGGGACTCAGCAGACCATTACAAGGACGATGTCATAACATCTGCAAGGTGGTCGTCAATGACATGATTAAACGAATATCCTTGTCGTGGACTTGCCAAACTATCTCCCGTCCCACCTGTAGCTCTGATCTTGCTCTCCTGTCCGAGAGAACAATCTTTCATTCCTCTATCCCCCTCTCCTCCTTCCCTGCCTTCCTCCTCCTCCCCGTCCTTTATGCGACGTGACAGAAAACCAGAAAACAATCTCGCCCATGGCACCGGTTTTAGTTTATCCGTTATGAAGACAGTTACAATATTTCTTTACCGTTACGTTGCGCTTCCAAAACCGTTTCTTACGACCAGCTGAGAGATTGTGTTTTGTTGATTTTTATAAATGTGTATCGCAACAAATTAAAACAATGTAAGGAGGTATTTTGGTACCATGAGGAAACTTCTCCAGTACAAGAAGGGTAGTTTACATATATTTATGTTTTAAAAGAGGAAGAGGTCAGTACTTCATCTGTATCCACCCCTTCTTTGTGGCGCCCTATCGGTATTTTTGGTACCCATCCAATAACTATAAAACTGTTTTGAGATTTGTTTTAAAAGCGGACTACCCCACCCTTTACATAAGTTGTCAGCACCTTGACCTCACCCCTGTCAACCTCATCAGGTAGCCCCACCCCTACCCGTTCAAAGGGCTTCACGTCCAGGACATTAGAGGGGTGGTTGAATAGAGCAACCTACCAACGTATATCGAAACGTTGCGACCCCCCAACCCCCACTTTTGAAAATCAGATGTATATCTGTACCATCAACGACATATAAGTATTATTCTGTACCAATATTGGTTTTGTTCGTACTGATTACTTAAAACAATTTGTTGGCATTCTTTTTAGTCCAGGCGCATGGCAGAAACGAGTTAGGTTGCAGCAGGAGGGAGGACAGGAAAGAGGACGGAGGGAGGTAGGGATATGGAACAACTACGGAGCCATGCGAAAGAAATTATGAGGAAAGTCTAGAACTTTCAATGCAGACGAGAGGTCATAGACTTAGAAAGAACTGGCCAACCTTGTTGCTCGGGTGCTCTGGGAGTAGGATCCTGCGGAGGATCTTTACTGAACTTGGAAATGGAGGAAGTAGGAGGAGTTAGGGGTGGATCGTGTGATTGAGTGACCGAATGCGAGGCTTGAATAGACTTCGTCCCCACTTTCATGTGCCGGATTCTGCATTGCGCTGACAGTCCTTCGCTCACCAGGAATGGGTATTTCTGTCAAGGTTATTCGGTTGACAAAGAAAGCTCGACAATAGCAGCAAAGCAACATACAACAGAGAATTGTTGTTCAGTGAAATCAATCGTCGCGATGGTCAAGAACGAATCCCAAACGATCAAGTACAGGCATCCCTTTGCTGCAGTGACAAGCTCGCTGTGGTCCAAGTACGATGCACACAAGTATGTGAAGGAGGTTGAAGGTGTGTTTAAACGCTGGGAAGCTCATGTACTTTACCTGAAGCTTGCTGGCAGTGCTGGAGCGATACCTTGATGATGCGGGGAGGCTGCACAGCAAGCGGCTGCTCACTATGCGCGGGAGCCTTCCTGCGATCTTTCAACCCTTCGTTCCCGGTGATGCGATCTCTGCCGCTGTGAATGTACTCTAATACGCGTTCAGTTCGCTCTGTTTACATGCTCGAGACTGTTGTGGTCGATGCCGAGAAGCAAATCATGACGGTCGAAACATCAAATCTCAACTGCAGGTCCTTCGAATTCCCCTCCTGCCGCCCCGTGCTTGACCGTGTATGCGCAGGTCTGTCTTGCAAGCTTGCAGCAAATCGAGGTACACACCAGACTCATCAAGTCCTGACGACACCACCAAGTATGAGATTGCGATCTTGGTGAATGCCTTCCCGAAGACCAAGGAGCACGAGGCTTCGCAGACCTCGCCTAGCGAAGGGAAGTCAGAATGGAGGTTTGAGGTGGTGGGTGGCGCGGGAGCAGAATCAGAGAGCAAGTCATCAGGCTACATTGGTGGAAAGCTTGAGACATGGGCCGTTTCCAAGTTGCTCTCCAACGTGAGCAAGGGGGAGAAGTACATAGAGGGGTTCTGCAGGCGGTGGCGGGAGAGGCATATGATTTACTGCGATCAAAGTGATGAGCACTGGCATCACTCGGGCAGTGGGCATTTCGGTCCTTTCCACCATACTGCCGACGATGATGTGTCGGGTTTGATGACCCGCGAGGATGATGCGCTTGCGAACTGCAGGAATCTTCTGTCGCAGAACCAGCGCATTTCCAAGTATCTGTACAATAGATTCATGAAGTAAGGAGCCAAGGGCCAAGGGCTGCAGCATCGAGGGCATCAAGGGATGATGCAGACATGTAAATAACTTTCGTTTCACGCGATCTCGACTTTGTAGATTGGGAGTTTGTCGAAACTTCACGTCACAGCAAATAAAACACAATCAGAGCGTTGATGGTCTATATTCACAGTTCGCTCTTCTTAAAAGAACAGTTCTACGCTGTTATGTCAAGTCGCAGCTTCACCTGATTTAGTGCCCCGGTGCACTCCATCCCTTCTGAACCCCTCCTGTACGACTGTGGTTTGCACGCAAACTTGTCCAGGCTGCTCAAATCTTGTCTCACGCCGTTGTCCCAGCACGCCTCTCTTTCACCATCGGAGTTTTCCGATTCCGATGTGGGGGTGGAGGCCTTGGATCTGGCTTCAGCCGATTCGTTGTGAGGAGCAATGAGGCTATCAATCCACTTCCATCCTTTGAGCTCGAGGACCAGCAGGTTGTTGCATGATCGTTGCAGTCGCAAGTCATTGTTAGTATTTACACTCTGTTCAACCTCCTCCCTCGTGGCAGCCGGTTTCCGTCGAGGAGGGAGGCGCATGGCTGGGGCGATTGCCCCACCACTGTTTCCGTTTGTTGCATGCACCTCCATCCTCACGGGTGCTGGTCCCTGAGGCGTTCCCTGCTCTCCCTGCCTGCTGCATGCGCTGGAAGATCCCGCTTCTCCCATAGGAGGCACCCTTGGTACGATCATGCTGGCATACTTCTCTAGCCCATGAGCTCGCAATGACGCCTTGACCTGCATTGAGAAGACGGAGAGGAGAGAGACGATTCTGATCTTACGAATGTCCCTGTCACCAAGGGAAGAAGAAGCAAGAGACTTGAAGATCCAGACAGGCAGATGTCCCCTCTGATTCTTCCATGTGCAATAGACAGACAGATCTGAGGGCTCCACCTCCTCGCTCTCCTGCACGTCGAGCGGGAAATTTCTATGCCTTTCGTCTGTGTGCAGGTCAACGTTTCCGAAGAATTCTCCAAGAAGTCTGCGCTGGAGACAGCTGACTTCTTCCACAAGAGAGGAGAGCCGGTAGCAATGGAAGAAAGGTTCTTCGTGCAAGCGCTTGAGCACATCGTCCCCCGCATGCTTGCTGCAATGTTGTTGAGCAATCTTCACAACAGCCAGCGTGTTCAACAGAGCAAAGCTTCGGAGAGCATCGATATGCATCAGAAATGCAGAGAGCGCCACGAGAATCTGCTTGTATGCCGGATCCTCCAAAACTCTTCGTGCTCTCATGAAGTCGTCAGAGCAGTTCTGTTCACGGTCATCCTGATGGATAGACATAAGGAGGGCAAGAGCACAAGCAGGAGCAACGAGATCTACCTGCAGCTTCTGAAGAACAGCTTCGCACTTGGCTTCTAGGGAGCAAAAGAAGCGGCAGAGCTTGCGCTCGTGTTTGACGTAGAGGAAAGAAACTTTCTCGAGCTCGACAGCGAAGGCGTCACGGAAGGCGGAGATGTCGTTCTCCTGCCTCTCTGCAAAGACAGTGAGATCAGAGCAAAAGGAAGCAGAGTCGAGCTACCGATAGAATCCTCTCTCCCGACAAGACTTTCCGCTAGCCTTTTCAGTCTCTGATACACAAATGTGAGCAAGTCGACAGCATGAATCGGGGGTAGCTACCTTGTACTCAATGCATTGCACTTGCCATTCAGGCACCAGCTCTGTTGTGAATCTTTTCCACAGAGGCATGCCGACGAGTTCGAACTCGCAGCTTGTAGAGAAGCAGAGGAGTTCACTACTCCTGGAGAAGGACGAAGGAGACGGTAGGAGGAGGACGAGACAAAAGGAGGAGCGAACAGGAGGATAGAAGGGAGAAAGAGTGTGGAGGGGAGGGAAGAGGGTGGATGGGAAGGAAGATGAGAGAGGGGAGGGAGAGGAGGGAAGGGAGGGAGGAGAACGATCAGGAACGAGCTACAACTTGACTGTCAACGTTGTTACACTCTACCCTGCAAGGCCTTCTGATGTCCCTGGGAAGTCGGAAGGAGATTTCGCTTTGAGAGATTCAAACTTCTTTGTATGATAATTACAAATTTAGGAGAGATATTTCATAAGTTTCGCGGATCGTCGCAGCCCAAGAAGAATTTCCCCCGTCGCCCTCCAAACTCGTGGAGGGGGCGGTCACGTTTCATACCCAGGCTAAAACACATTTAAATGTTTTTACAAGGTAGTTTTAGTATTTAAAGCTTTGGATTCACCAGGCTCCTGAAAACATTCGATACCCTGCCGAATCATTTCCATTTATCCCATTTATTTCGATTTATCTCGAGTATATTTGAAATATACATGGAGACATGAAGTTATATTTGACAGTATTGTTTCGCTGAAAATCTCCCATTTGGTATTTCATCGGGAGAATTTCAGAATCTCAAGAAATCTCCAAAGATCGTGCCTACGTACCCACTGAACCCTTTCCTCCCCCTCCACCCCCGTATGTGGTTTGCGTGTAGAGCAGAGGGAAGTGAACCTGTGGGGTCAAAGGTCCATTTTTTATCGATTGTTCCTATAACCAATACTGCTGCTCCTATGTTATACTGGTTATTGGACATGCTGAGCCACACACTTTTAAGATACCCCCACCCTACCCCTGCTTCATCCCACCCCACCCTCTTCCGTAGGGCTGTGCCCCTCAGTCTGATTGACTCTCAAACCATGTGACAGAAACTCTCCATAGTTACGGCAGGTCAGATTTCCATTGAAGGGTACATCCTCCCTGCCTTGTCTTGAAGGACCCCTACATATGACTGTATTCATTCAGGTGATATTCATTTTATAATGATATGTAGGTGCCTTTAGCACCCTTGTCGAGAATCGTCCTCGACGTCAGCAGGGGCCGCATCGCTTCTATCTTTGTACCAGGGATGACAATGGGGCCACGGCGAGAAAAAAACTTTTCTGAAAACACTCATGTTCAATTTGTTGTGAATGAGAGATAGATCTTTGAGGGATCTGGGTTCGAAACTGCCTCTTTTCAGCGCCTTGTGGGAGACTTTTACAGCATCCTCAAGATCTCCCACCCCGAGAGATCCTCCAAGCACCTTCCGTTACACTGCAACGGCTTCCATGTCACTTCGGTTCTGTAACGGCACGTAACGGATAACAGCTGCAGCAGGTGTAGTACAAATGACCAAATGCAGTAAAGAGGAGGGGGGGTGGGAGACCAGAGGAGGAGAGGAGGGGAGTGAGAACGATGAAGGAAGGGGGAGAGCGGTGCGAGGATGCAGAGATGGAGATGGAGATGGAGATGGAGATGGTTATAGAGATAGGAAGATGCATAGGGATGGGATAGGGTAGCGGCAGGGTGAGGGGCTTGGTTGCAGCAGTTGGAGGTAGGGACGGGGCGGGGGATGGAGGGAGGGATGGGAATGAGGGGAAACAGTCAGGCGCATCATGGCGTGCAATGTCGCAAAGTAAATGTGAACAGAGAAAGCCGAATAAACGTGTACAGAAAGGGCCAGTGGGATAATGCAAAGCCAAGAAGTCCCAAGTGGGCTGTAAACTGAAGATGTTTGTTTATGACAGATCTTGCTCACTTGTTCAAGCATGGGAGATCTGATGTGTGACTTTGATCTGGTATCCAACGAGGAGTACTACAAGCCACCGACCTTCTCCCTGGAAGAGGAAGATAACGACTTTGAACTCACTGGAACAGCACATGCTCTGACCTTAGTTCACTGTGGACCAGTGTTTACCCTCGACCATGACCAGCCTGATCCTCGTGGTTCCTGTGGACCGAGAGACACCTCGGGAATTGGTGAGGGTCCGCAGGAGATTGGTCATCAGGCTGACCTCAACTGGGCTGTGAGCGCGATGAGTTCATGCCCATCGCTGCTCAATCCGTACATGCTTGGTGGGTGCGGTGCGATCGAGCAATCTCTCTCAATGGACCATCTGAATCAGACTAATTATTCCCCTCCTGCTGGCCCTCCTTTCTTTCCCTCCCAAACTCCGTCTGGTCCCACGTTGCCCAGCTCGGCCGCTCAGAGTTTAGCTTCGCCCTACGGCTTCATGGCGAGTATGCCAGTGAATAACTCAGGGTCGCGGTTGGAGCAAGTGCACAATTTCATGCCTGATACAGAATCTTTGGAGGATGGGCAGGCGAAGAGGAGGAGGACACGCACAAAGTATGTCGAGTCGGCCTGCGACTTCTGCAAGATGAAGAAGAAAAAATGCAGCTCGGTGAGGCCGTGTTCGACGTGCATCGTGATGAATAGGTGGGAAGCTTGCAATGCAACAGGTCAGGACCTTCTGGTCTCGATCACTAGGAGGACGAACACGGTGTTGGGCCGAGATGCTATGATGGAAAGAGTGATGGCAGCCGCGATGGAGAGTAAGTTGAACCTTTGGTCGCTGATGAGGAGGCTGGTCGAGCTGGGCCTGGATGGGAGCACTTCGATGTCGTTGTTCAGATGCATTCCTCCTGAGTTGAACGAGGTGAGATGAGATGAGATGAGATGAGATGAGATGAGATGAGGTGAGATGAGGTGAGGTGAGGTGAGGTGAGGTGAGGTGAGGTGAGGTGAGGTGAGGTGAGATGAGATGAGATGAGATGAGATGATTTGCGGGGAGGTTGACAGGGATGAGAATCATGGAGATGATGATGATGATGATGATAATGGTGGTGGTGGTGGTGGTGGTGGTAATAAGATTACTTTGAAAATCTGATTATGTATGGCGATGATAACGCGATCGAAGACGACGACGGCGATGGCAATGATGACGTTCAAACGCAGATTTTGTACAAGGGAATACGTGAAAATGTTCAGTCCAAGATCACTTACGGAGGCACCTGGGAAACTGAAGGAACAAAGAAGTCAGCTCCTGCTCTACCTGCTCATTACACGTGGCAGACCTTTGCAGACGGTGATTGTCCAATCATTTCATCGGTTTGCAGTAATGTTGTCGCTGTTGTCGCTGTTGTTTCCCAGACATCTATACAGGGCAGACAATCGAAAGCAATGAGGAGCTCACTGAGAAGTTGACAAGAAGGTCTGGGAAAATAACGAGATCTTTTGTCTTTTGCATGCAATGAGAACTTTCCCCATCCCTCTTGTAGCGTCCACTTGAGGACAAACTTGTAACTGATGTGATTGAGAACTTGACAGGTTTGGGCACGATCGTTGGATCTCCATGATAATCGATCCCATCACAAACGGGTGCAAACAAGTGATCTTCGGATCAGGTGAAACCCAACACTCAACCATTTGTTGACCAATCTTGTCGTTGTTCCTTGCTGAACTTCACCATCATTTTTCTATCAACATCTCCGTCATCATCACCATCATCATCTTCTTTTCTATCAACTTGATCATCATCATCATCATCATCATCATCATCATCATCATCATCATTATCATCATCATCATCTCCTTCTCCGTTGTTCAACCTCCCTCGCAGGTTATGCGGAGCTCATGGGCTTTCATCCGGAGGAATTCTCGGCTCGGCTCGCAGCCAACAATCTTCCCTTTCCTTCATCTGAGGTCTGAGGCTCTTTCTTCCAGATGAGAAGGGAGGGAGCGAGGGAGGGAGAGGGAGGGAGGGAGGTCTTTCTTCCAGATGAGAAGGGAGGGAGCGAGGGACGGAGACGGAGGGACGGAGGGTGGGAGGGTGAGAGGGTGAGAGGGTGAGAGGGAGGTTGGTAGAGCAGGGAGGCAGAAAGGTGAAGAGCATGGATTTTGATACTTCTTTCTCAGTTCGACACTCTCGTCTACGCTCTTGACCATCTCATAGCCTTGGTCAAAGGAGAAACTGAAATCAAAAGGTCTTCGAACGAACTCTCTCCCTCCTTCCCTCCTGATCTTGCTCCTTTTCCCCTTCTTTTCGATCTCAATATTGATATGAATGTGCAGGGTGTGGAGGATTGCAAGGCGATGCAACGAAAACATATACCAACAGCAATCACTTCTAGTTGAGTGCACTCTCCATATTGACCTGGACGAAAAGCATCGGTGAAAACGAAGATTCCTCCTCCTCCTCCTCCTCCTCCACCACCACCACCACCACCACCACCACCACCTCCTCCTCCTCCTCCTCCTCCTCCTCCTCCTCCTCCTCCTCCTCCTCCTCCTCGTATGCCGTCCTCCTCCTCTTTTCTCGTGCCCCCCCTTCTTTTCCTTTTCTCTTCTCCCTTCTCTGCTTCCTCGCTGCCTGCAGGTTCCCTCCCCCCTGCCTCACTCAGAATCTTCTTTCCTGTTGGTTGTCTGACACTAGACTGTCAGTATCGTAGGGTTTACACATTGCTTGAATGTGCTGGACTACGATGCAAACATGAGTGTGAGTGAAATGCCGCAATTTACTTCTCTCCTGCCGTGCTTCTCCTCTCTTTCTCTCCTCCATCTTACTTTCATTCTCTCCGCCTCTCTCCTGCTCGTTTCTGTTCTCCTCTCTTCTCTTCTCTTCATGATCTAATCAGACAACAGGTCCTTGAGATACCCAACCTTCCTTCTCTTGGGATGAACCATGTGCGTTGTTGGCATCTAAATCCCAGCTTGACCCTAATCGTGTTGCTCCTGCT
The DNA here is from genome assembly GCF_000315625.1 of Guillardia theta CCMP2712. Taxonomy (NCBI): domain Eukaryota; class Cryptophyceae; order Pyrenomonadales; family Geminigeraceae; genus Guillardia; species Guillardia theta. Next base: position 128,657 of record NW_005434572.1, read on the forward strand.
CCTGCTCCTGCTCCTGCTCCTGCTCCTGCTCCACTCAGTATCTTATCGTTTCTTTGCAGCCTGACGTCACCATTGGAGGCTTCATGACGAATCACAAGTGTGAAATGACGGTAAGAAGAAAAAGAAAAGCAGAAGAAGAGTTGACTGCAAGGATGATTGGTGACATGGTTGTCAACAGCACACAGGAAGGATGTGCTATGTCCGCAAGACAAGGATGGTGAGATTGTTTCTGATAACACTCTCTGTCTCCTCCTCTTGTCCTCTCCTCGTCGTCCTCATCTCCCACTCCTCCTTCTCCTCCTGCTCCGCTGCTTTCGCCACAGCTACTACTCCCCCCCACACAATATCACTTGCTCCTCCCCTTACATCCTACCAGGGCAACGAAAGCCTAAGGGACTTGACCGCCAGGGTGCAGGAGGTCCAAAACTTCTTGTCGCTCTCCTTCCTCCTACTCTCCTTCTTCTACTCTTCTTGCTCCTCTCCTTTTCCTCTGAATCCTTTTGCTTCTCTCCTATTCCTCCTCCCCCTGACTTTCATGTTTACCTCCTTTCCCCCCTCACCCTTTTTGTTCTCCTCGCCCCCCTCTTACCCTTCTTGCTTCGCTCCTCCTCCTCCTCCTCCTCCCCCTCCCCCTCCTCCCCTTTCCCCCTCCCCTTCCTCCTCCTCCTCCTCTTCCCCTTCCTCCTCCTTCTATCCCTCTTTTCTTGCTCGTCTCCTCCTCTTACTCTTCTTGGCAGGTCTATCGTCCCTTCGTGAACGCGAATTGAGCGGTGCAACCATCGCAGTCTCCGCTCAGTGCCCGATCCTCGAACAAGTTCAGCGACGCACCGATGTGCTCTGGAGAAAGCTTCTGTCTCCCTCAGCCAGATTGAGGGCTACAGGAAGCGTCGACAACGTTTGTTGAGATTTGATGAGATGTTATAGACTTGTGACGTGGTTTCATGAGATCGAAGGTTATGTCACTTTAACATGTATACCCAATTATTTGTGATTAGAATTAAAGTTTGTTGCTCTTTTGTCTCTGCTCAGAATCAAAATTCGCTTCACTTTGTTCAACTCCTAGCGTGAAAATCTGAGGGCAACCTGACCAGCCTTTCCTCTTCAAGGAGTAGGAACCGTCGTGCAACGAGCATCGCTCGCTGGAAGCACCTGCATCCCTTCCCGTCAGCCTCTCCGTCTCCTCCTGTCCTCGTTCTTTTCCCTCCTCTCCTCCTCCTCTTCTCTTCCTCCCGCGCTACTGCAACCCCCTGCATACGATCCTTGCCTCCCTGCCGCTTGCCTCCCTCCCTCCCCCATCGCCTTCTCCTCCCTTGCCTCCTCTCCGCGTCCTTCTCCTCCTCCTCTCGGCGTCTAGACTTGCTTCCCCTCCCCCTCTACCTCGTCGGAGACTCCCGACGTCTTCCAGTTGGGATCGTGGTACACGCATCCGTAGAAGTCCATGTCGACGCCGTACCTGCTCGCCCTCGTCAGCTCCCTCCCCTCTCTCCTCGTCCTCTTCTCCCTCCTTCCTCCCTCTCATTTCCTCCCTCCCTCCTCCTCGTCCTCTTCTCCCTCCTTCCTCCCTCTCATTTCTTCCCTCCCTCTCTCCTCGTCCTCCCTCCTTCTTTCCCTCCTCTCTCCTCCCCCTCTCCTCCTTCACTTCGCCATCCCTCCTCTTGTCGCTCACTTGAAGATGCCGTCGGGGTTGGTGCTGCCCGAGTAGGAGGCGGCTGACTTCATGTCGTTCACGGGAGATCCGTCAGACAGCGTCTTGGACCTGCGTCCTCCTGTGTCACGGCTTTTCCTCCCGCCCCTCCCTCCCCTCCTCGCCCACCCCCGTCCCCGCAACCCCCGCTCTCCCCCCCTCCGACGCTCTCCTTCGCTCTCCCTCCCTCTCACATCTTGTGCTGACCTCTTCCCTCTCTTACCAGGTCGTGTTGGCGACGGCGCTGCCGCAGTTCTTGATCACGCCGACCGGCCATGTGGAGGAGGCGACGCCTGCGTTGAGGTCTCCGTTGCTGTCGTAGCAGTCGGTGACGCTGGACAAGGGCATGGAGGAGAGGGACTCGTAGACAGTGCGGATGTCCTGGAACATCTGGAGGGGCAGGATGAGTAAGTGTCGACTGAACTTATGCTTCGTCTGCACTCTTACATCTGCTCTCCACATCTCTTTCTTCCTCTCCTCTCCTCTCCTCTCCTCTCCTCTCCTCTCCTCTCC